>NW_028277307.1:306045-612091 GCF_059751315.1 Micrasema longulum
GGCTTGACAGATTTACGTGCGTTTTTTTTGCAAAATTTACGTCCTCGAGGTTTATAAATTATAACATCTTAAATATATTTAGTGGAAAAAAATCTAGAAGCATATATGTGTTTTGATTTTCCAACAACAACAACATCAAACCATCACGCCGTTTCCCCGTAAGGATAGAACGCCACATTACTCTATGTTTGCATACAGATCTCGCTTCTTCTACATTCATACATCTTCTCATGCACGCGCGCCGATTATTCTGACTTTTGACAAGTCCATCTTCAAGTATTTGTTGGATTTGGTCATGCCATGTCTTTCTCGGTTTACCTCTATTTCTGCATCCATCAACATTCGCATTATAAATATTCTTAGCCGTTCTTTCGCTGTCTATTCGTTCTACATGTCCAAACCAGCGCAGAGCTGCTTTCTTGATTTTGTTGATAATGCTTGTCTCAGCCTTACATAAGGTACGGATCTCAACATTTGTGCATCTATCGTACATAGTTTTACCACACATTTGCCTGAGATATCGCATTTCGACAGCATTCAGCTTACTTTCATCCCTGTTTTTCCAAGTACATGCTTTGCTCGCAAACATCAGGGTCGGGACCAGGACTCTGTTGTGAACTGCTTATTTTGCAACTTGCGACAAACATTTATTTGCTAAGGTTGATTTAAGTGGTACATAATCGGTTTACTTTTAAGGTGCGGAAAACGGGACAACGCAACGTCGATTTTGTAAATTCAAACATAAGGTCTGACACGAAGTTGTCTTTTTCGCACATTATCGGTGAGGCAACTGCAAGACAGTGACAGGAAAACCATGTTTGAATACCTATTTATCAATATTCACTGTCCTCACAATTTATGTAAGCCAAAACACAAAAATAATAATGTATACGTACTTATTTAGTTTGGACTGAATACAATAATTAATGATGTAATAACTTTTATTTATATTAACATACTACAACAGAAATTAAGAACATTTAAGAGAATGTAATATAGAAGTCTAGGCATCTACAGGGCTTATGATCTGTCAATGGCTGGTTTAAGTAGCCACTTTACACACTGTGTAACATTCACCATTCTGCCTATATTTGAACATCTATATTACTTCAATTCTTTCATCTGTTGATGTTTGTGAAGTTTAAGAGCTGAAACCTTTATTTATGCGGGTGAGATTCACCTAATTGAATTATTTCACCTACATACTAGGCAACGCCAGAAAATATTATTTTTTCAATTTCTATACTTCTTCATGGACTAGGTAATTTATCAACAATATTTTGAGTTTGTCCAAATTTTTGTAGACAAGGACTGGATTCAACTCCCTGGGGAGCTGTTCATATTAACATACTACAACAGAGATGAAGAACATTTAAGAGAAGGTAATATAGAAGTCTAGGCATCTACAGGGCTTATGATCTGTCAGATCAGTGAGACAAATGATTGAAACATGTGTTGGCGGTGTACTTTAAGACTTTACTTTCACTCTGTTCCATTGCAATATTACGTATTGTATTTTTTTTTATTTAAACTTATTTTTAAATGTACCTACACTTAAAAAAATATTTAGTTTTATTTAAATTATCCATAGACTGTATAATATTCACCAGTCTGAAGATGCCCATTAGAGGGTGAAAGCGCTAATTGGTCAATATAAATAAGTGGAAGTGTACCAAGTATTTTTAAATTAATAACTTACATGTTAATATAAGTTGTTACATCATTACAATGGAATTCCATCAAGAGTTGTCAATAAATAATTAAAATGAAACAATAATTAATATCAAACCTTCGATTGTGTTCATTTAATATATATATAAATATACACGAGTATTTTTTCCTATCTAGCAATAGCAAAGCATCGCCAGGTTCAGCTCGTTATAAAATTATCAATAAAACTTCTTGGTTTAGTTTTACTTTTATTTCATTTGACCAACGAGCGCTTTCGCCTAAGAAGGCATTTCAACTTTTATAATATTTGTTACAAGGCTTGGATAAAAAAAAAACACATAAGTATTTTATTAAGGGACAGACAACATAAATATAACTACAACTGGTTTACGAAACAGTTCATTTTTAGGAAAGACCAAAATTGGGAACATTTTGAAATTTTGAAAACACGAGAACATTTTGAAAATAAAGGGAAAAAGTTGGTATAGGATCAAACTTGAAGCCGTCGTAATTAACCAACAATTAGAATTTACGAACTTCCTTTAATTTAATTTTATATTGTTGTATTTGATTTTCATATCTAGTTCTAGTTTTTTTTCTCTCTAGATATTTTAATATAAATTAGTTTGAGCTTCAAGTTCAATATTTGTTATTTTTATTTATTCACATGCAATACAAGTAAAATAATATTATTTACAAAGTTTTATCAACATATTATTTTTTAAATAATATTATTTTTGCAAGTAAAATAACATTATTTACAAAGTATTATCAATTTACTTTTTTCAGTTCGATAACTAAAACGTAATATTTGTGTATTTTCCTTAAGATATTTTGTCATGTTTCTATATTACATGTAAACTTCCCTATCATAAAACCAAGGTGTTGTGTTTAGTTGATCTAACGTGTATTTCCCACTCTGTTAATTTATTGTATTCTTCCGTATGTTCCTTCTATATCTTTTAAATAATAAAAAAAATTAAAAAATACGCCTTAATCCCAATTTTGATCAAAAATTTGCGAAAAATGAACTGTTTTGCAAACTAGTTGTAATTATATTTATGTTATCTGTCTTTTAATAAAATACATGTCGCTTAAACCAGCTAATGACAGCAAGTATTAGCTTTGTTGATGGCTGATGTCATATTCCTTACATTATAAACCTTTTCAGTGCCAGCCCCTTTCTTTAAGTATAATACCTGTGTGCAATCCATTTTTAAGTAAAAAAATATTTTTTTAAATATATATTTAGTATTTCTAAATATATAAATTAAAATAAACTAAAATAATATGTTTTTCAATAATTTTTTACAAAAGTTTTCTTCACTTTTCATTTTAAAGCAAAAAATTAAACTGTGCTATAGCCAACCAATGACACGTCATGAGCCCTGTAAATGTTTAGGATTTAATTATCCTTTCTCTAAAAAATTCTCAATCTCAGTGTTTTAGTAATACAAATAAACAAAGCATACATTCAATTGAGTGAGAAACACCTTGATGGTTTTTCAAATAATTAAGTTGGTTTTATTTCAATTTTTTTTATTTATTTTTTATTACTTTTTTTTGCTGCATGTTTTTTTATATTTTTTTACCGTTGATTTTATAACGATTTTTGTTATGAGTAGTAAATACAGTGATATTGACTGTACGAGTTTTCATACATATATTCGTCCCAACTCACCATAGGACTTTGGTTCCATGTAGAAGGGACTTAAATAATCTCAAAATAATAAATGAATATATTTTAATTGTTTTTTTTTAAATGATAAAATAATTAACAATATATAATATGCTACAGAAAGTGGCTAGGTGGAATTTTAGTTTTAGTAAAAATATAACAATTGAAATTTCGAAAACTGTAAAAATGTATAGTTATATTATTTAAATAAAAAAATAAATAATGAATTACTAGTTGCCTATTTGTAGCATTCATGGAGAGAGGTGATATAGATAGGAAACTGTAAATCTGTCACAACACTTTATTATTGGTTGATTAATTTGTATTAAAAACAATATTTTTTTTTTCATATATTTTCGAGAAACGTCGGCGTACAATTAAATGCTCTTATTTTTATTGAGTGTAAGAAAACATTTTTTTACGTCCAATTTCCCGCAGCACTGAACTTTCGCGTAAAAAAATATTTGTTTAAATTTATGAACAAAAAATTAAAAATGAATACTTTAAATGTTGTGCATATTAAAAGAATAAAAATCGTTCTATTCTTACATTTACCGAGGCTGATAAATTTATGTGAAATGTTTATTCATGAAGAATATCGTATTATTCTTTCACATTAATTTAGGCGCCTAATGTATATACATACATAAATGTATCTTACATCTCTAGGCTATGTTTTATATTTACATCAGAGACATAAGTAGCAAATAGGAAGGTAACAATATTAGAATCATCAACATATGTAAATACTAAATGCGTACAAATGTACATTAATGGCTTACCTTATATTTGCATAGTTAATTCAAAACGTAACATCTGAATCATGAATTTAGCATTCATTTGGCTGAGAGATACAAAAAATATTCCTCTCAAATTAAAGAATAAATAAATGTTCATAATCACCTTAAAATCAAAATTGAATGAGGGTTTCTTTAAATGGCGGCTTTATTTCGAAGCTTTTGGGATTAAATTTAATAAAACAAAACACTTGTTTCCCCATAATAGAAAAGCGGATTTAAAATTAAAGCAGGAAGTTTATTTCATTTTCTTCCTTTTTTCCGGAAAACAATTTCGAGAATTGCGGAAAAATAATTTTGATTATCGAGTTTCAAGTTTTAACTTTATTTGACTTCCGCAATATACAAATTTTCAATTGTCAACATCTCTTAAAACATCAATTTGAAATTTTGGCATTTCATTTGACTTGAAGTAGAAGAACCGTATTATTTATTATCGTTAAAGAATTTAATAAATTTACAATTTCATTTCGCTGTTCATAGTGAATTCAGAAGCCATCACTTAGATTAACAAAAAAAGGCTACAAATATTTGGAGGGCCGTGAAATCTACGATTTTTTTTTTTATCATCAGGTAAATAATTTATAGGAACAAACTGCTATTTTTTTAAAGTAAACGTTTGTAATATTTTTCCATACAACAAACCATCACGTTGTTTTCCCGTTAAGGTAGGCAGAGAGGATAGAACGCCATATCACTCTGTCTTTACATGCAGATCTCAATATCTCTACATTCATACATCTTCTCATGCACGCGCTCCGATTATAACGACTTTTCACATATTCATCATTCACGACCAAACCAGGACCTGGTCCATGAAGAAGTATAGAAATTGAAAAATAACATTTTCAGGCGTTGCCTAGTATGTAGGTGAAATAATTCAATTAGATGAATCTTACCCGCATAAATAAAGGTTTAAGCTATTTAACTTCACAAACATCAACAGATGAAAGAATTGAAGGAATATAGATGTTCAAATATGGGCAGAATGGTAAATGTTACACAGTGTGTAACGTGGCCACTTAAACCAGCCATTAACAGAATATAATCAATTATCTGGTATTCTGTATCGAAGATTTTCTGTTTTTCATGCAAATATGTGCTTTGGTTATTATTCGATGAATCTGTTGTTTGAGTTTCAATTGAGCGTAGAGTATAATAGATTAAGTTTCTAACACTAAATATCATTTTTGTGCTATTACGCCGCTCCTGGTCATTTTTTTCGTCCAGCGAAAATTATCTCAAGAGCTCATACAACAGTTTACTTACTTTAAAATATAAGATGCGACAAAATGCGTTCCAAAAAAACGTAACAAATTGAAATAAAAAAGTAAATAAATACATTGAAAAAATAGAATCTAAATTTTTTGAGTTAAACATAATATTTATATATTTATTATGTCGATATTTATTCTATTACGATCAGTCTGCAGATATTCATTGGAAAATACCCGCAATGACATAAAAAACAAGAAGAGTTGTTTCATTTTTAAAAAATTCTATATATTTTTCATGAAAACGAAATATTTGATTTCTTGTTATTTTTTTATTTTTTTAATAAAAGAAATATTTGCGTTCTTATGATTTACCCAAATATTTAGTTTTGAGGGCCATTTTCAACGAGTTGTAAATAACTCACTATTAGAAAATGGAATCAAGTTTGGGTAGAGTGGGAGTCGAACCACGGACCTTTGGTCCGTAAGTCCGAGACACTAGCCACGGGACCACAACCAGATTCAATGAAAATATTTACCCAAATATTTTAATTTTCAGACGGTTTTCTAAAAGCCGTAAAAAAATGAGCATCAAGTTGTGATACAGTGGAATTTGAACCTCGGACCTTTAAACACCACAATATAATAAATTTTAATATCAAATAACCTCCGTTGTTAGGTTGGAATTTTTTTAATTGTATATTGAACGCTTTTCTTCACCTTGGCAAGTATCTTTACAATTCTAGAATATGTCTACTGAAGCAAAAGCTCTTGGTGGTCATTAAAAAAAGTAAAACTACCCCTACAAGATTTGTTGACACTAAATCAAAATTATCATTTTTATTTTATTTATTTATTTATTTTTTACATACATTTTAGTTATTTTTAAAACATTTTAAATTTATTTATTTTTTACAGGACTCACCAAGGCAATGAGGCTTGTCGGTAAAGATCCTTTACAATTTATAATATGATAGTCCTACATAGCTGTATAATAATAATTACTACTAACTTAAATATAAGGAGCGAAAAAAGTACATGCAATTTATGCTTTCAAAAAAAATATTTAGAAAGATGTAAAAAAAAGCAAATAATTAGTGAATGATAACGCAATTTTAAGATAAAAAATAAATAAATACAGAACCGGAGTACCAAAATTTAAAACAGAAGTGTGTACATATTTAATAGGCACAAAGCATTTTATTAAAAACATTATTTATTAACATATCCATATTTATATCAATATCTATATCTAAGTCAATATCTATATCACATCCTCATCCATATCCATACATATATATACCCGTACATGCACACATCCATAAATACATATATACACATATGTACATGTGTACAAATATGTACATGTGTATAAAAATAGAAATAAACGTATTTGTTTATTAATTACCTTAAATCAAAAACTACTACTATGTATGTACATACATATGAACATACATATACACACATAAACATCCATGAGAATATTACTTAGTTATAAATTCTATTTTATATAAATCTATATTTACAAATGTTCAATTTTTTAAATATATAAACTCCTGATCAAATAGCCAGTCTATTATTTTGCCCTTGTCACTTTTGGTAGTGCCATTTCTCAGATTTTTCGTTAACAAATTGAACATAACTGGAACCACATATTTTTTAATTCTTGTTCCATATTTGTTGCTTGTCTTTGGAATCACTAAACCTTCATTTTGTGTGAATCTTGTGTAATAACTATGTTCCAATAAATTTTTTAATTTATCACTTTTTCTTTGTTCCAAAATGATACAGAGCCACCGAATTGTCCCTGTAGAAGATGCAAAAACTATTTTTGTAGAGCTATTATGTGATTTAAAGTAAGTGATAATTTTGTACAAGAAATTACTAGAATTTATGACGTCTGCACGACACGAAACTATTTTGAATTAAATTGAAATTTCTACAATCAGCGAGTCGGACTCCCAATGGGTTCAACATTGTCTCCAATCTTAACGGATATATTTTTAAATGATCTAGAAGATAAGTTATTAAATTCTAGTCATCCTCTTATAAAAACATGTGTTTTTAAATGGCACAGATTTGTTGATGGCATATTTTGTGTGTTTTGGAAACTGATAGGCAGTTAGATTCCTTTTGTACCCATATTAATATACTTTACAAAAACATTAAATTTACTTTTAAAAATAATAAGGATAATTTAATATTTTCCTTTATTTTCTAGATCTCTAATGATCTTTACCGTGAACCTACACACACGAACACTGTAATTCCTACAAATTTCTTACATCATATTGCACATAAAATGGCTAGTTTTCACTCTTTGTTAAACAGATTAATTAATATCCCCCTTAGTATCAAATAATTAAAGGAAAAGCTTTAAACTAACCATCTAATTGTGACTTAGTACATTAACATTTTTTATGTAGCTGAATAAAAATAAAAATGAATTCATCGAAAAATATTTGTATTTTTCGAATAAAAGTATAAAAACTGATAATAAATCCTAGAAGAAAATTCTATTCACTGGTTCAATACCTTTAAATATTAGTGAATTCTTACCCCTCAATATACAACTCGCGTTCTATACAAACAACAATTTAGGAAAATACTTGATAACTCCAAACTGAAAATAGAACTTTTAGAAAAAAGCTGTGTGTATTAAATTCCGTGTGGAGATTTTAACAGTAAATATATCAGCAAAACTGCGAGAAATTTGAAAACTATAGTTAACAAACACCACCGTGGACTTTCTAGCAATAGTTTTTCTGAATTTGCAAACCATATTATTGATGTAAACCATTCTTTTCATTCACATAAAATTAAACTTTTACATTCTGTCACAAATAAAGGTATCATAATGAATAACCTAATAATCCAAAAAAATATATTTCCGAGAAAAGTTAATAGTATTATTTTTTCATTCTTCACTCCTGCTATCAATTTTCCCCATAGTTAGGAAAACCCCACACCCTTCACCTCACATTGCCGTGCCCCTTCCACCCGACCCCATCAGCGCCTAAGTACTAATCTGTGAATATATTTTAGTTATGTTTATATTTACACCTGATGATGGGTAATTCAGAACACCTGAAACTAGTTGTGTTAATATATATTCAACTCTTATGATGTAAACGTTACGAAGTGTTTTATTTGAAATCAACTCAAAACACAAGGGAAAAATATTTTTTAGATGTTGATATACCAATTTAAAAAAAAATACATTTGTTGTAAAAAATAATAACGGGGTTATCGTTTAAGTTTTTTTTTTACTGAAATGTTTAGAATTCAAAATTTAAAAAACTTTTATCGTTAATATTTATTCATATAAAATAACAAAAAAAAAAAGTAATAAAGTATCCCTAACTCTATGAAGCCAAGAGCCTTGTGTTGAGTTCGGATACAACATAATAAAAAGTGAAAGCATCCATATTATTAAAGAATACTACAAACAAAAATCATTAAAGAAACATAAATTCTATTAAACATCTGGACAACACGCTGAATAGTATTATATTTAAATATTTGCATTGTCTCGCAGCAATCTCCTGCAATGGTCTCTTCTTTTAGACAAAAGTCAAACTTGTACACTTCTCCTGAAAATGGTTTTCGATTAAGAACAATATAGAAATGGGCCATCGCGCGTCGTCCTGACTACGGATCAAAAGCTCTAAGTTTTGAAACTCGCTCTACCACAACGTTTTCCCATTTTCTTACACAATTATTAATTTACGACAGAATTACTAGGGTTAATAAAAAAAAAACTGATTTTTACAAACATGTAAGATTTATAATAAAAGTGTTTAGCACTTAAACACTAAATATATTTAACGTGGGTATCTGATTGAACAAAACAAATTTAGTATTGGAGCGCTGACTCTAGTTTCGGTACTTTTCAATTACCCATTTCCTTGAACCATAAAACTAGTTCCCGTTTCCTCTCACCTCTTCTACTTCCTTCGTCCTCCTTCCGCTTTTGCTACCTGCATTGACCCAATCGGTCGGATATTTCCCGTAGGGCTGTGTCACATTCCCCGAGACCCTTTAGGAAAACTAGTAAGACAACTAAAACTCAATATGGAGACGATATACAAGTATTATGATCTCTATAAAAAATACCATGCTGACCGGTTTCCGAATACAACATTTATGTTTTCATGATGTTTATATAAAAAACTAATAAAATGTTTTTGATAAAACATTTTGTTTAGTTTTTTTTCTCACGCCGTCCTGGAAGGCCGCCGAGGACGATCTTTCAACTTTATTCGGCGGAACTAAGGGGCGCTAGATTGACGTGGGAAGTGGCAAAAATGCTGGCTGGCGATAGGTTCTCCTGGAGACAACTGGTGATGTCCACATGCTCCACTTAGGAGCGAATGTGGAAAAGAAGGAGAAAAAGAAGAAGTAAAATTGTAATTTTATCTTATTATTATAAATATTATATTATGTATTTAAAATATTAATATTATTTTATTACAGGCAATCTTTGCTTGGGCGCCGATACGATGCATCTCATGTATTGCTTTTTGTCTGCGTTTTTCTTCCTTCAAAAATGCATTTGGGTGCAAAGATTTGGATGTTTTTTTAACTGGCTGACCGAAATAAAATGGACAATAAACAACTTGGCAATTTATTCCGTTTTGAAACGACCCTGTTGGAAAAAATTATTTTGGGGACTGGTCCATATCAATTCCGTAATTGGGATAGTGCTTCCAGTTATGACCCCGTTAATTGGTGTAGGGATTTAATTGATACATCTCTTGCAGAGGCTGTCATAAAAATCATTTAGCGTCTCATAAATTTCAATCAAGTCTCATCCATTCCTTTCTGTCATTCTTCCAATAATGTAAGTCTCGGTGTTTTTTACCTACCGCGGTAAGTGATTGATTTGTTGTGTTGATTGAATTGGTAGGTAGGAAATTGAAGTGGTCGGACTTGCTCAACAATTTATGTTACACAACACAAAAAAAACAAACAAAAGTGCTTACCTCCTAAAAACATAAAGAGCATAGTTTTTTACTCTTCTTCCTGTTTTTTGGAATAAAATGATTAATTTATTATTATCGCTTTCAGTGCTCAGTGTCCAAACTGCAATTTTTCCAGCAGTAAAAAAACAGGTAATTGCGGTTTTTCTAAGATTGTTATATATAAATTATGGGAATCAGAAAAGGTCATCTTTTTTGTCTGCCGATCTTGAATATAACATTACAGTAAGAAACGTACATAAATACAGATTTCAGATAATTAACTACATAAAAATAAAAACATGGATTACAAAAAAACATGGACATTCAAACATAGGTAAAATTGAGAGCGTTACACATTATGTAATGTGATCACTTAAAGCATCTCAAGATCTATAAATTCTGGGACTCAAATGTTACCTTTTCAAAAAATTCAACACTTTTATTTGGGTACCTTTTCCTGTATATTTTGTGGCTTTATTTTATTCTTACTTCTATTTCATTGAAGTATTTTGATAATTACTTACTAAAGTATTTGGCCCAGTTTTTTATATTTTAGTATTTTACATTGCATAATTATCATTTACATTGTCATAATAAATATATTTCGTCATTTTAGGTTTTTGCAATATTTTGTCAATTATTCGTTTTTATATAAACAGAATGTACCTTCTATTTTCATGTACTATTATTATAGCATTAGGTATTGTAACTACATTATGTTATGGTTTTTTTTTCTCGTTCTTTAAAGATACTTATATTTTTTCACTTTAGTTGCATACAATATCTTGTAAATTTAAGTATATATTATCTGATGATCTAGTGTCGAGTTGTTGAATTTGCACATTTTACTCTAGTAATCTATAAGTGCGAAACACCAACATACAAATAAATAAACTAATTTATTCAAACACTTTATATACATATACATATACATATACATATACATATACATATACATATACATATACATATACATATACATATACATATACATATACATATACATATACATATACATTTAACATTCATATCCATAAGGGCGGGTATATTGCCAAGGCAATTCCTTCTTACTAACCCAAACCGTTCAATTTGAGCAAATCAGTGGGATATGAACATATTGCTGGTTTATTAATAATTTCTTCATAGAATAAAATATTGATGAAAATAGTTTTTTTTAAGAATAAAAATTTACTAAATAAATACACTATACTATGAAGAAAATATAAACGAATACTTGAAAATTGTATGTCCAAAAATAGATTTTTTCAAGGTGAAGTTGGATCTTACTGTAGAATTAATTATCATTGCAGTCTTTTAATTCATCAATAAATTAAGCGTTTTTTTTTATAGTTTAGACATTTTGTCTTCCCTACTTTTATTACTGCATACGAAGTCTAAAGGTATTTTATAAGTATTATTCCTAAGTAAGAACGCGTGTTTTGTAAAGGACTTCGTTCATACTTTTTTATCGATTACTTTCCCTACATTTCTTCGTAGATTCAAATGTCAGAGGTTTTTATTGTTAGAAAAATGATTTTCCGGTGATTTTCCTTAGGAAAAGGCGTCAAACCCGTACATTATGTAGTTTCTCGTTGGAAATAATGACTCACCTAAGAGTTTTCCCAACCCTTGCGAAGTAAAATTACTCAATAACGGAAAAGCGATTTTCTCTGCGGTTTCCTTAGAAAGGGCCACTGCTGCATTTAGTTTCTGTGCGATTATATTTCAAGTATTTTCGCAAGCCGTTGTATTTCAACTTCTGAGTTTGCAACAGAAATTATGTACCTGATTTCAAATCAGACGTCAATTATTTTGCTACATTAAGAAAAGTATTATCATAAATGCTATGTTTTATAATAATTTAAGACACCTTGTTCAATTCTGTACCTTTTATAAGTAACGTGTGTAATATTGCATAGTATCAAGTTTAAATACGATGCATACTGTCTGTATCTCCAGTATCTAATCTAATAAAATGCCGATCATTCTTCATGCCGAATTCTTGCATAATGTCCGGATGCAAATTTTTAGCACCTTACCAAAACTCAAAACACCAAACTTTTGGGTTTGAAAAATTATAATTTGAGGAGAATATAAGATATAAATAAGGTGGTGTACTATGTAACATTCACCATTCTGCCTATTTTTAAACATCTACATTTCCTCACCTCTTCCTTTTGTCCACTTTTATGAAGAAAAAGAGCTAAATTGACAATGACTGGTCATAAGTCCTGTAGATGCCTAGACTTCTATGTTTCCTTCTCAAAAATCGTTTCCCTTTCTGTTCAAAAAGATTTAGATCTAAATAACTTCCTTGTGAGAATATCCAGCCTGTTTAAACCCAACTGGTCCAAGAAGAAGTTTAAATATTGGAAAATTGTTTTCAGGCGTTGCCTAGGATGTGAAATAATTCCATCGGATAAATCTCTTAAAAACAATAAAGGTGTCAATTCTCTAACTTCACTAAAATAAAAAAAATGGAGGAATTTAAGAAATATGGATGTACAAACATAGGCAAAATGGTGAATGTTATACAGTGTGTAAAGTGGCCACTGAAACCAGCCAATGACAGGTCATAAGCCCTGTAAATGCCTAGACTTTCATATTCTTTTCGAAGGTATTCCACATCCCTGTTGTAATTTGTTCACCTGTCTACAAGCATTTGGACATACTCAAAATATTGTGGTGTACTAACTTTAAGCCTGAGAACGCACGCGAACAGGCGTTTTGAGGATGTGGAGGTTGATCTAGCTTGGACGCGTACATCGAGTGCCTCAGAAAAACTTTAATCCAATTCACCTCATTTTCACACCTGCGGGTTCTAGCCGTCTTGGAAGGACATCGATGACGATCTTTCGGCTTTAATCGACGTAACTAATGGACTCGGGTTGGACGTGGGAGTGGAGGAAAGTACTGCTTGGCGGTAGGGTCTTCTGGAGAAGTCTGATGATATCCACACTATTCCACTTTGGAACAGATGAGCAAAAAAATAATGATTAGTATCGATTCAGTATTTATATGAAACATAAAGAACAAAATAGAAAAGAAACTGCAAATTCCAGGATCTCAAAACTCACGTAAATGGGGTTTAAAATTGTACAATAAGTTACCGAAGAAATTGAATAAATGGGGATGGAGTCTTAAAATATTTTTTTTTAATTTGAAAAAATACGTTCTTTGTGAATTTTATTCAATCAGTTATAAACCAACTAAATAAACTATCAGTGCCAGAAACCCTGCCCTTATGGCGATATTTCACAAAATGGTCCCTTAAAAATTAGCCATAATTATTATTTTATATAACTTCAAGATTGTTTTTTTGTCGGCCAAGTGATGTAATGGTCTACGCATTCGCCCACCATGCAAGAGGTTTCAGGTTCGATTCCCGACATGGTTGATATAAAATATTTATTTAAAACCCTATTTCCTCACCCCTTAACCTTCTTAAGAGCTCTATTTTTTCTCGTTTCTTATATAATATATTATTTTTCTCTTTACTGTGTAACTTGTTCTCTCAATATATTTGTGAAAAACTTTAACTGGATGTATGTACTATTTTTTATATTTTGTATTCTTATAAAACAACTATTGTTTTTCCTTAATAAATAAAAATCAAAAATAAAAATAAAACAAAATTGTGTTTTTACACCAGAATACTTCATAGTCCCTGGACTCGAACCTGAAGCATAAGACTGATCATTTTACATTCATTTAACAAAAATGAGCAATATATACTGCGATTGATGTACGAATGTAGTGCCCTATGCACCAATAGGTGCGGAAAGGGAATGATCATGATGATGAAGATTGTTTTTCTGAAGTGTATTATTAATGTCAAAACTCGAATTCGTTTTTTATTTTAACCCTTAATAATGTTGTAGAAATTAAAGACATGTAACTCATTTAATATTTCAATAAAATACGACTAACCTCCAATGTTATTTTATCCCAATATATATTCACTCGGCGTCAATATTTTGACAAGTCCTTTAAAAATAATAACAAACATCTTCAGAATACTTGCCTTCGTTAGATCCTGAAAAGTAGGAAAATACAAGTTTTTTCATACGAGTAAAGCTTGTCATCTTTCAGGCATGAAAATCTACCCCCTGCCCTGAAACTCCGGAGATAACGTTATTTATTTATACAACTAAATAAAAAGTTATCGTAAAAGTAAAAACGTACGAATGTTGAATAAATTCAAGAAATATTCAAGTTTATGTTAAAGTACCTTTTATCCTACATTCCTTATACGTTAACTTTGAAAACAGAACATTGCTCAAAAAGTTCCCAAAACAAACTACTTACTTCGATGTTTAAGGTTTAGTTTTTCAAATAAATGATTCGATAAGATAAATGTTTCGCAGTAAATGTGAGTATTTAGAAACCTTATGGCAGTTAATAGACAAAGTCTTTGTTTTCTTTGTTTGTGGATCAAAATCTCAAATACTGTAAACATTATTGAATGTCAATGGTACAAATATCCAATAATCTACAAAAAATCTAGGAATACTAATGAATGGACCTCTATGCTGGTGAGCTCATACTAATAAATTAAGCCGCAAAATATTTTTCAGCCTACTCACTTAGAAGGTTGCAAAATTTACCAATTAATATTAAATGCACTCTCGTACAAGCATTACTACTACCCATTCTACATTACGCTGATATTTCCATGACTGATTTAAGCTGTGAGCAACTCGATAAACTTGAACGTCTTCAGAATACGTGCATAAAGTATATTTTTGGTCTTAGGAAACATGATTACATTTCTGATTATCGTAAGCAACTGAAATGGCTCAAAAGTAGACAGCGGAGAGACTATCACTCTCTCTCACTTCTGTTCAATGTACTTCATAGTTCTAACGCTCCTATATACCTCATCAGTTCATGGTTTACCTCTTTGTTCTGATTCTTAAGGCACCTTCTTAATACCAATCCACAATTCCTCTTTCTTCTCGAACTCATATAGTGTCCATGCGGCTCGACTGTGGAATCATCTCCCATCCACCATCAAAGATGTTACTACAGTATCTCTGTTTAAATCATTTCTGAAGAAACATCCCCTTCCTCTACCTTAATATCTCCTTCACTTCATCAAACCATGAACAAATATTTATTTATTTATTTGTTCATATTTTTTGCTTACAAACTATAGTTAATAATAAAAATAATGTGACCTCACTGGGGTTTCCCGTGCCGAGGATACTTAACAATTTTGTTTTTTTCAATTACATTTGAGAATAAACAAAGAAGACCAACTTAAAAAACAAACATAATTAACAAATATTCAGACAGTTTTAAAAACAAGGTATTTATGTACATCCATATTATTTATATTACAAAACACACAATGAAAATAACAAAAACCCAACATAAGCTATACAGTTGTGGAGCAGTCAATTCAGTATTGGTATGGGCGAATGAGACAATCCATTTAACTTCTACCTAGATCCACTATCCTTTTTTTTATAGCCTTTTTAAACATTTTCTCATTACTGATTGCTTTAATAGATAGTGGAAGTAGGTTATAGATTTTAATTAAATAATACTTAAAATTCCTTTGTCCGAAAGTGGTATTAGTTTGTATTTGTTTAAGTTGTCTATGTGTTGAGGATCTAGTGATTATATTATTTGTATGTGATGTATTGTGGGGGTTAAGTCTTTCATTTGAGTAAGAGTAGTTTTTGAATCTATAAGTGAGTATTGTTTTAGCGTATAATAGTTTTGGTGTCATAAGTTGTGATTTATGGAATATTTATTCAGTAAATGTCTGTATCGGGACTCTAAGTATTATTTTAATGGTGGATTTTTGTGCAACAAATACACTATTTAAAACTGTATATATCTGCATTCCGCCACAAACGAAAGCTGAGTCTTATTAATATTAAAAATAATTTGCGTTTTTTTTTATCTAAACGTAATTTACTCCCATATTGTGCTATTCCCGTTATGATTTATTTTATCTTCTTTCTCTCTCTTTCTTTCAATTTTCTGTCTCTTTCATACAATATTTTATTATATAAATAGCAACGCGTGTAATTAAAAGTTAGTTATATTCTTGACGATGAGGTAGTAACCTCGAAACCGGTCGAAGTGTAATTAAAAAAATTAAGTGGTTTAAACAAATTTATAAACAAATAAGTGTAAAGACTATAATAATTATCAGAATATAGAAATAAGAATTTTAACGCTTCTTTACATATAAACAGTGCTAGGACATGTTTTAAAACTAAACTCTAAAATAATTAAAGCTCACACCACCTTTCACGTATGTACCGTATGTATTGTTATTTAACAAGACAAACATGAATAATAATATCGTCTGTATTCATTAACGTTACATCTTGCGTCCTTTTTAGATAATTTTATTGTCAGTATGTACGTAAGTGATGCTGTGTGATGTTTGAAATTTGTTAGAATTAAAAAAAATGCTATTTTAAATTTAGAAATTGTGCACAACATTACTATCCATAAATAAATAAATTATTAAGGAAAAGTTAGCTTGTAGCTTGTAGCTGGCTCTGTGAAATTAGAGATATGGAAATCACACACATTAGTCAGAATGGTGAACGTTTCACAGTGAGTAAAGTGATAACTCAAACCAGTCAATAACTGATTATAAGCCTTATAAACGTTTAAATTTACATATTCCTTAACAATTCCTTCATCTCGGTTGAGATATTTATTTATTAATCATACAATATAAAATATATTACAAAGTATAATACATCGGCATCATTATTCAAATACCTACACGGCATTACATGAAAGTAACATGATCAGTCTTACGGTTTAGGCGTCAGTCCAGGGACCAAGAAATACTCCAGTGTATAAATACCTTTTTAAAAAAATAATTTGTGTCAACCATCTTGAGACCTCTTGTGTAGGAGGCAACTGCAATAACCACTACACCACGAGACCGACGAGTATATTATAAATTAATCATATTCCCAGGAGTAACAACAACTCAACTAGGGACCATACAATTTTTTTTTAATAAGTTTAATGTTATGTTTTTATATGGATAATTTCAAAAATACTTCAAAAAATACAAGTTATAACCTCGATTATAATCAATATGAAGAAAAAAAAACTATATTACAAGAAAGATGAGATTCAGACGCATTATGTTTCCTATTTTTTTTTTTCGTATTTTCCCTTCTTCATTTGATTAAATTCTTTGAGCTGCTTTGGGTCCCTCGTCTCCCTGTTTTTGAAGTTCACGCAAGGGTTTTTGTACACTATCATTGGTGCGTTTTCTCAAATATATTTTTTTAGTAGGTATGATATTGTCAAATTCTTTTATCACAAAACGATATTCTCTTCGCATATGGATGTTTCATTATTCTAATTTTCTTTTTGATGATCCATACCACAGATATATATTATCTATTCAGTGATCTATACTCATATTGTATTTGAGTTTTGCTTCTTGCAGAACCTAATTTGAAATTTTACTTTGGATTACGATAACTACGCCATTCGTGTATCTCAAAAACATTACTTCATTTATTATTATTTATTTGACGGACTTATGAAATCCATTTTAACCCTGGAAAATACAATTTCTTATAATAAATACAGGCACTTTGAAAATAAAATACAACTAAATAAAATTAAATCTAGGATAAAAAAAATTAATACCTCAAGACAAGATCCGGTCGATCTTAGTGATTTTTTAAATCTATGAAGACTTACACCAAAAAAGTCCAGATCTTGTCTCGAGTTTACTATACGACACAATTGGTGCATGCAAGCCATAAGTTGTGCTGTATTGATCGAGGAACCGTACATTATTATTTCGTAACCGGCGGATCAAAACATTGAATGCAACTTGTTCTAGTAACGATGGTACATCAATTAAGCCATTCAGTAAATTAAACATAAATATGGAGTCAATGTTATTTCTAGGTTTTTGTAGGCTTGAGATTTTTAACATTGACTCCATTTCTCCGCAAGTGTAGTCTCCCCTCTCGAGGCTAATCATCCATGCTACTTTTCTTAGCAAATGATGTTGCACCGATTCGATATGATTTATCCAGCCTACATAGAAGGAAGACCAGATCACGGATGCATATTCTAAAAGAGGACAAACAAGTCAGCAATATAGTGTTCATTGTTTGTTATTTTTTTAGTTACATACTTTTCACAAAGCATCAATTAGTATACGTGTTTTATACTCGTACAATAATACTTCCATTTCTTTGCAATGAGCTTAAACATTTTTAAATAATATATTTTTCAAATTTTTTTACACTCTAATTAAACCACATATTCAAAACAACACATAAACACACATAAATAAGTGTTTAACTAAACATCATTTAAACTAAATACATTATCACAAAAAATATAAAGCAAAATATCAGTTTCTTAGATAAACAAAAAACCTAATTAAGTGGCAAATCTAGGACTAAAGGAGATAAGGTCGTTAAAATCACATGCTATGTATATATCATCTCAGTAGTCGAACGTGAACTAAATCTATCTCAGGTAGGAAATATGGATGTTTAAACATAGGCAAAATGGTGAATGTTACACAGTGTGTAAAGTGGCCACTTAAACCAGCCAATGACAGGTCATAAGCCCTGTAAATGCCTTGACTTCCATATTCTCTTATTGAAGGTATTCTCCATCCCTGTTTTAATTTGTTAATCTAGCTCAGGTAGTTTAGTTAGATTTTTTCTCCATATTGAATAATATAAATAGTGACACGAGCTCTAAGTCAATAAGTATAATGTTATTTTCTTTGTCTCTGTTGAGATATGGGCATATTTTTCTTCTTCTTTTTTTATACATTAAAGATATGTTTATTTCTTGGAATCATATTGATTTGCCTTAATAGCATTTGTCCGAAACGTACATGACTTATCAATAAAAATAATGGTTGCCGTATTAAAACGGCTGCTCTTTTAAAAAATGCTGTATTCATAAATGTACTCTCTTCAACTAAACAAATTAGCCGGGAAATATTCGATTACATTTTTCTCGTTCATCCGTAAACTAATTGGAAAACGAAGAGATGAAAGGGGTTCTATTAAACTGGTCCATAATTAGGCCATTAGAGTCTTCTTAGATTTTCTTTGATATCTTGATGGAAATACACGTGGCGTCTTTCCATAGAATGCTCTCCCATCTAGTATTAACTATTTATTTTAATACTATCTATTGTCATTATTTATATCTTAAATAATGTTTTTTTATTTTTTAAATAGTATTTCAAAAAAATCCGTTTTATATGCACATACTTAAAATTGTAACTTTAACTTCAGGTTTTATCCATACATTTTATTAAACAATCAACACATACTTTTAGTTGAAATATAACTGGCCTTAACAGTCATAATATGCTCCGATTTTCAGTTATAAAATAATTAAGAGAAACAAGAGTGCAGTGGCGCTGCAGGTTAAACGGCTGACTGTGAAACTGAGGTCGTGGGTTCGATTTCGGCCAGTTGCAAGAAAAAATCCAACAATGTTTTTTTCTCAATTGGTTCATGTGTTGTGGTGTATTTATTTATGTTTTTCCCAGTTTCAAAACATACAGAGTTTCTTTGTTTCAGGTCCCGACTAGCTAGGAAATTCCCGTGTTTAGGAAGGACTTTTTTTTACTTGTGTTTTTTTTTTATTTTATTAAATGATGCTTAATAAATTCACAGAATAATAATAACATTAGAAAAATCAATATAAATATAAATTAGAAAACATGCAGGCAATAATAATAAAAATTGAATCATAAAAATAAATTAGAAAGTATGCCATTAATAGTAAAGAAATGAGACATAATTATTATAAATTAGAAAACATACCGATAATAATGATAATTGAAGCATAAATACACATTATAAAATATAACATTAGTAATAAAGAAATTAAACAAAAATATAATTTGGAAAACATACAGATAATAATAAAAACTGAAGCATAAATATAAATTTGAAAATATATCCTTAATAATTAAAAATTAAAGAACAAAAATAAATTACAGAATATACCATTTATAATTCGAAAATTAAACATACGTGTAAATACTAGTATTAATAAGAAAAATAAAACATATGTAAATGAATAAACATAAAAAGTTAAAATCAAATATACATAAAAACAATAAGGAGATATTTGGCAATTAAAAGTATATTTCATAACTTCCTTCCATATTTTTCTTTTCTTCCTGATGACAAACCATTTAACCAGCAGTGCCATGCATATACAACAAGAGATAAAAAACATGAGGATCAATGAGAGGATCTCAAAACGCATTGTACCAGGGTTTAAAATTGTAAAATGAGTTAGTTACCCGAAGAAATAAAATAAAAAGATTGCCTTAAAATATTTTGAATTAGTTTTTATACTAAACTATCGGACCCAACAGACGTTGTCCTGCCCAAACGTTGGCTTGCCTGCTATTAGCTGATTCAACAAACGTTTTTTCGATCGAATTTTTGATAAACTATATACTAAGTGAAATTCGACATTGAGTTTGACATTTTATTTTTTTCGTTTCTTCATTGTGTAATTTTCTGTTACCCAAAGCAAAACCAAAAAAAGAGTATAATATCCTTTTTTGAGATATTGATACATTCGTTATGAGAGTTAATTTTCCGTTTTATATCCTCATGTGGTTGGCATAAGCATATTAAGACCTCGTCGTTATAGTGTTTTGGGTTGATTGTTAGCCACCAACGGGGTCCAATTGTAAATTTTAACCATCCAGGGTCACTCAAAAAATTTCATCAAAATCTGCACAGCCGTTTAGGATGAGCTTAGTGACATACACAATAATTATATTTGGGTTCTACTTGCAAACCCGGCAAAAACCAAAATCTAAAAAAAGTGAGATATTAATTTGAACTCATTCAGAATTCAATTTTTTACAATAGTTATAACATTGTCAGTTAAAAATATGACTTTATTTGCAAGAACTTGACTTTTAAATTATCAGGTTTGTTGCAAACATGGAAACTTCTACTTGAGTATTGTAAAGTTGGAATGTATAAAATTAAATTTATTATTTCACTACTGTTTCTTGACATAATCTTGCTTATGTCATCACTGCTTAGTTATAAAATATTCACTGATTATAATTAAAAATCTAAGTTTAAAAAAAAAGTTGAAGTTAAGTATTGTATCAGTTTTTTTGTGATTTGCTCAAAATAAAGAAAGATGGATTTTTCCGGGTTTGCAAATAGTAACCTTATATATACATATATAAAGATGAATAATAATAAAGTAATCACGTTGCGATCCCGTGACTAGTGTTTCATACTTATGGCTCAAAGGTCCGTGGTTTGAATCCCACTCTACCCCAACTTGATTCCTATTTTCTAATTGTGAGTTAGTTACAACTCGTTGAAAAATGGCCCTCAAAACTTAATATTTGGGTAAATCATAAGAACGCAATTATTTATTTAAAAAAAAGTGTTTTTTGTTAGATCTCAAGATATTTTGAACTAACTAAATAAAGCATACATAATTTATCTTTATTATTATTTAAGTAAATTGTCGTTGTAAATTTGCTTTTTTTATACCAAATTCATTGAAAATCTAAACTAAAGATTATTGTGGCTCAAATACTTTCTTCGTATTTTTTTGGTATTTCTGCTTCAAAATAAATAGCAAGTGACTTCAGTGGTTTAGTGGTTAAGACGCTTGACTCATACGCGGAAGGTTCTGGGTTCAATCCCAGCGAGAACACAAAATTCAAATGTGGTTGTTTTCAAGCCTGGGTCTTCTGTGCTGTAATTTACCACTGTAATTGGACCTCCTGGCTTGTTGTGGTGCAAAAAAAAACACAAAAACTGTAACTAGTAAATTAACGCAGTTATTCAAAAAGCAGCCAGTCCACAAAATTGAGGTATTAATGTTATCGGGTACAGTAATGTGAATTCCATGTTCTGCTAAAAACAACAAAACCGCTTTCGTACAAAAAACTGTATTAATCAGCTTCTGAAAATGGTGTCGATCAAAAAAACGGCATTTCGCAATTTGCAGAAAACACCCTCAGCACAAGAAAAATCTTACAGTTCTTTAAAAATCGTTGAAACTGGTCAAATACTACACTCTAGGCAATGAGTACCAGGACGTTGGTGACTCATTTCACATGAATTTTATTTAAAGTAAAACTAATTTATTCATTGTTTATAATTTTTTAAGGTCAAAAACATTCCAACTGTTGTGTAGATTTGATATTTCACTCTTCCACAAAAGTGCCATTATCTCAGTTTCACTTTTCTATGGCTGGCTACTTCCTGCAAAACTACGTTCAATTGGAATGCACTCATAACGAGACAATTTTAACGTCCTAAATTATTCGTATTTTAAGTTTTCAAAACAAAGTAGTTGGTAATCAATCAAATGTTACGTCGTTACTGTTTGAATACAAGTTTTTTAAAATTCAAATAGTTTATTTTTTTACAGTTTTTTAGTACTTTTATATTTACGTGATTTCGATTTACCAAATATTGATTAAATCAGACATGATTCCGTTGTAAATAAATCATGTTATATTTTTAATTAACCACCCTCAAGCCATCTTAGGTGTATCTATCAGAAAAACAAGGAACAAAGGAGTTCTCAGCTCAACTGATCCTGATAAAGAAGTAACAAATCGACTTGGCTCAACTTTGACCCTGCTTCTCTTATCTCTGTAAGGGCACGAAACACTTCGTTATTTTCACTGAATATCTCCCTTCATCTCCCTTATTCGATCCACATTAGAAAGAAATTCAATTTGACCCTTACTTTTATTTTGTTTTTAAGCAACTTAATCTGTAACGTATTTCCTGTATTGCGCAAAAACAATAAAGGGAAAATGGAAATATGTAGGTATGCTCACAAAAATTTCAAAAGATAAAGGTATTGGCAGGATTTTGAATGATTAAGCTTCCTTACCGTGCAAATAATTACAATTTTTTTAAAGGTAGATGTTTCAACATAGGAACAGTAGCGAATGTTCCACAGAGTTTAAAATAATGATTCGGTACTTAACGTAAATATTAATATTGACCTCAAAATTAAAAGCTCACAGAAAAACCCCGCCGGGCCCCGATTACAATAGGAAGTTAACAAAGTTATTTTCAAATGTCTATAAAGTCGAATTTTCTGTGTATAAATGTGTGTTAATTTTATTATTTCTCTAAAATGCAGGTCCACCTGGTGTTGCTGATGTGACACATATTTAAGGGCGCATTTTTCGTATGATATCTTCCAATATTAACTTTCACTGGCTGATGCCACGGCTATTTCTTACTAGAAAACTTGACAACGATATTACGTGATTGAAGTTCAGGGTTAGTGATATACAACTACGAAGTGGAAAAGTTCAAAATTCAAATTCGAACGATATATTGACCTTCTTTACCGATTACTCATTTTATTATTTTATGTACCTACCTACTAACACTGCAACTGCGAACAGAGTCCCGATTATAATGGGAAGTTAACAAAGTTATCTGCATTTATTGTCAAAATAGTAAAATCAATTTATATGCATAAAAATGTGCACATTTTAATGGGAATTAAAAGTATCTACATCGGTTACCTGTAATTAAATATTTTTCTTAAAAACATGTGCATGTACGAGTATGTATATGATCAAAAAAATATTTTTGATACTGAAAATTTAATTTTACTTCGAAGATCATTAAATAAAACTGCGTTAACTTTCCATTGTCATGCGGGCCCAGAATGAAGATTGATACTGTAGATTACCGTTAAAATTCATCCTAGGTTTTAAAATGTTTTCTAATTGAATGTAAACGCTTAAAATCGTATGTTTTCGGTACTTTTCTCAATTGTAAATTCTATGAATATATTTTATATTTGAAATTGGTCATTTTGCTGTCGGTGAATTATTACAATACACGTGTGCTACCAATAATGAATCTTGCGTATCTTAATATAATATTAAACACATAATTTGTCCGCTCAAAGAAATTTAAACAAAATCATAATCTCTTATCAAATTATTTCGGTAGATAATCGTGGCTACAATTTTTATTAAATTACCATTGAATTTCATATAATGGAGATCTCGTGACTTCTATCGCCGTTTAGTGAGAGTCCTCGTAAAAAGTTCCGTGTAAGTTTCATTTCCCTTAATGCAGACACCGATTCCAACAGTCCGTGAGAAATTTTATCAGACTTTTCCAGCCAATTTAAGACGAGCGTCGGTTAGCCGAGACTGCGCCCATTCAACGAGCGTTATATTAATGACGTCATCGTCCGCACGGCCATTTTGTAGTCACGCAATCAGCGCCATCTTGAAAGCTTCATCTAGGTAAACTTCATTGCTGTTCACTTGACTTTACTACTAAGGTAAGTAGTAAGCTTCTAAAACATTATTCAGTGTACGCAGTAAACGAGTTTGTTCGCCTCGTTGAGAAATGAATATTAAAAAGCGCTTTTTACTCCTGCTTTTAACCTAAATTCATTCCTCGATAAGGTTGAAATGAAATATTTATTCAACAGGTGCTTTCGTAACAATTACATTGTTTCCCCGAGCATTTGAACCATAAGTCGTAACCGACTACCCAACAACCGCCACAAAAATATAGCAAACTTTGAAACACTCAATCAATTTATCATAACTTTGATGTTTTACTACCTAGCGGCGAGTTTTCTAACTGCTTAGTGCATGGGGACACAAAACATGAAGATCCGAGTTCAATTCTCAGCAGTTTTTTTTTTTATTTTGGAAAAAAAAATGGACAAAGTTTAAAATTATAAATGTTTTGTACATAGGTACATACATAGTTAATTACAACGTTTCTGCCTCTAATAAAGTGAAAACTCGTTTTTAGAGAGGGAGTTCGTTTTAATTTTTTTTTTTATTTACTTAAACGTATTATTTTTATTTTATTTTTGAAGGAGAAACAACAGTTGTTATATGAGAATACAAAATATAAAAAAATAATACATACATCCAGTTAAAGTTTTTCACAAATATAATGAGAGAACATGTTACACAGTAAAGAGAAAAATAATATATTATATAAGATATGAGAAAAAAAAGAGCTCTTAATAAGGTTAAGGGATAAGGAAATAGAGTGGAGAAGTGAAGGAAAGGGATTTTCAAAATATAGTTCACCAATTTGAAAATTTTGATATCATCATAAAATAAAAATATTTAAAGGAACATAAACTTATTACACACTGACAAATGTTTCATTTTACAGAGTTTTGTCACAAAAGTTTGTGTTAAAAATATCTAAATGAAGACAAAGTTAATTAAATTGGAACAGCTACGATAAATAAACGAGTTTTGAACCTAAATTTTTTTGGGCCATGAATTATAAAAAAAAATTAACTTGTCGTGTTGACTTTACGGGACTTAATATTTTATTTACATTTTATTTTTACTATGTAGAACAGATTCTTTAAAATTAGTTATTATATTCTAAAATATACACATTTTTCCCCAGTATGAAGTTCAGGATAGGATGAGTCTCATGTGCTTTTTTTAATTTAGATTTAAATGTTTTTACATTTGCTAATGATTTTAAGATTACCGAAAGATTTTTCAAGTTTTTTCACAACATATGAAGAATGATTTAAAGCCGCAGTTGCGTTGCATCTGTATTAAGGTAAATTATTTGTAAATTAGTGGGGTTTTTTTCTATTAAAGTTTGTAAGATAGATGTTTTTTTTAATATGTTATTAACCGAAGGTATATCAATTTTTTTAATAATTAAATTTGAATTGTAAGTTCTAGCTTTATTAATATAATTTTAGCGATTATTTTTTGGGCAGTCAAAAGTGGACGTAAATTTGTCTTGTAAGCACCTTCCCATCCTATGATGAAATATTTATTCAACTAGTATTTCCTTGAACGGTCGTTTATCGCTGACCATCTTGTTTTTAATTTAAAAAAACAATCAGTTGATGTAAAAACGCTCTGCTTTATAACCAGTAAGTAAGTATCGGAGTAAGAAGAAAAATACGACTAGATAAATTACTTTTCACAGCAAAATTTCATCGTTCCTGGACTGGCATCTAAAACGTAAGACTGATCACCTTACTTAAATGTAAACAAGTGCGAGGTATGCAGCATTTAGTGAACCCCAAGTACGGATTATGATGATGATGTTTAGTCGTAGTTATCTAGGTACCTAATTTATTATCAAATTAATTTCGCTAGTCATATGAAATACTGAATCTTGAAGCCCTGCAGTGGGTACTAATTAGGTGTTTCGTGAGCTCCACAAATGTATGGATTCCCCGACTTATTCATATTACAGCTCTATGTATTTGCAAATAGGCTTTCGTTTGGCTTATCTTATTTATTTTTCGTAGGCGCTTCTAGGAATCAGAATAACCAAAGTGAATATGTTTTATTTTCATGTTGTATTAGGCTTTTTTGTAATAAAACATTAAACCTATTTCGGTTGGCGTTAAATAAGCATTTATCTGAACATGCGAGCATTCGTGACGCTACAAACAATAGCGAATGTCTTATTTCTTCCCCGGAACTTTTCCTGTTAATACCGAATTGAAACAAGTCGCCAAATCATCAGTTTTATACCGGGTTGAATGACATAAATACATGCAAAGCAATCGGATTTTGAAAACGCAATGCGTAGAATTTTATTTTCTATTAGACTTGCTCGGAAGAAGCCTTACAAAATAAATTATTTTAAGTAAAACTTTATAAATTGATTTTATATTTTTTAAATAAATAAAAATATGAAAAGTACTTTTTTAACTACACAATTATTTTTATTTTTTTATTTGAAGCACTCACTTAATGGTTATTCGATATAATTCAATACACCGTTTTCTAAGAAAAGTGGCATGGTTGCACGGATTACAAAGGGGTAATTATTCCTATTTTGAAGTAGAGCAATCTCTTAATCTGTCTTCATTGGAGAGACGTAGAACTGAGATGGACCTTTATGCATTTTCAAAATACTTAATCCTTTAAGTAATGTCTCATCTCTGTTGCAATCAATTTCTTTTCATGTTGCCAACCGTGTCACCAGAAGTCAAAATCTACTATTTATAAAATCTTCTAAGAGCAACTTTGGTTTTTATGCCCCAATGTCCAGAATGTGTAGATTAATCAATTCATCACACGACTTGGAATTCTTTGGGATAGATCTTCCGGCTTTTTGTAGATCTTTTCGCGACTAAACAGTATGGGATGAAGATGGATTGGCATGGTTTAGCTCAAAGTCTTTGGTCTTCCGTTTTTATGATTCAACTATTGTTTTGCCCTTGTTTGTCTTTGCTCAATAGTTTTATGTTCTTTTTGTTCAGTTTCTTGCATTTATGTTTCTTCATGTAACTATTGTAATTGGCTTAGGCCGTATATATAATAAATAAATAAATAATAAGATAAATAAAAACCGATTTGTTTTTAACCGCTTATATTGTATTTTTTGTACCGACCGGTTTCAAAGCTATGCAAGCTTCTTTATCAAGTACTTAACTAATGAATTCTATCCTATTTTATTTTTTAAATATTTACTAAATATTATACTGCGTATAGAGCTGATAAATCAAGTATTTTTCTTTTGTAGGGATGAGAAGCGTAATGTGAGATTGATACTATCTTTAAAGCTAGACAGGAGTGGACCAAATAATATTGTTTTTTCGTTTTTTTTTATTTTGAATCATTTGATAGAAAATAATCATAATTTCAATAAAGACACTGGATTAAAAGTTCATTATGTTAAAAATAAAATATTAAAATTAGACAACTTGAAAATCTTAGAAATTTTAAAAGATATTCATAATAAGAAAAGAAAATAACCAAATAAATAATATTTTCTTTAGTCCACTCCTGCTGTAATTTTTTGTTTTAATTTATTTATTAAAAGAAAACAATAGTCACTATAACAAAAAATAATGTTTACAAAAAAAACAATATTATATGCGAATTACAGTTTTCTATACATAACTAAATATAATGTCAAAAAATAAGAAAACAAGTGTACCCGTGAAAAGCTACTTCGTATCATTCCAATTGTAAAAAAATAAAATACAACAATAATAATGAAATAGAACATATGAAATAAACAAGTTTTTTGTTAAGTCGGTCTTCTTTCGTTTCCAGCGGATCCACACGGCGCGACGTAACCCCAGATCCTTTCTCTTTTCAAACAAGATAAAATAAATATAATATAAAAGTACTCAAAAAATTAAGCATGTAAAACCTTTTTAAATAAGTACAGTTCTCCAACCCACTTAGTCCGGTAAAATTAGGGTGGGTGGATAAATATTTATTATTTTCTTTTGTGGTTTTATTTATTTAGTTTCTACCCGCAGGTGAAAATTTTACTAAAAGAAATCGAGTGGGGATTAGTTAGCCTCATGATGTATATAGTCGGAGTTCGGATAATTGGAGTTTTACTGCAAATTTATTTTTATGGATAACTGTAACTAAGCCATTTTTATAATATAATTTAATATCTAAACAGTCAATTGGTTATTCATTTCTAAGCTTATTCCATTATGAATTTTTTGACCATGCATGATTTTTGCATACATCTATGAACAAACTGCGTGCGTATGTGCAGTTACAAATACTAAAACGTTATTTGTATTAGTTACAAAACAAAACAAACTTTACAAATTTCAAGCGCCTAACTAAATTTATGTCGATCAAAATCGACAATGAAATCTATTTATTGTTGTATTATTTGATTACTGTGGTGTTTCGAACACTCGGAGTTTGTTATAAAAGAACAAGCTCTAAAAAAAATATTTTCTGGGCGTCATGAGACTTTTGAAACATGATATTTCATGTTAATAAAGAAATTTAATTCTTAGATATTACCCCACTAACAAATTATTGACATCAGCATCGATATTGGTCATAAAAACAACACATTACATACCTAAATATGCCATTGATAAAAATGTTAATACGATTGAGTGAATGTAAATTGAAATATGAATTACAATAAATCTTTTTCTTTTAAATACGGAAAAACTATAAAAAATTTATACAAATAATAAAAATTCAACTAAATACAACTTTCGAAATTGTTTATACAAAAAATGCGTATTTCTATCAATAGGATTTTTGCTTTTACTGTAATATATATTTGACAAATAATTATTTTAGTAATCGAAAAGATGCTTATTTAATCTTCTCTTTTTCCACTATAATTAAATTGAATTTCACTGACTTAAACATTACCGACGATAAAACTGTAATCTATTAGCGAATCGGGTTGTGGTCCGTGGCTAGTGTCTTGGACTCACGGATCAAAGATCCGTGGTTCGAATCCCACTCTACGCCAACTTTATTCACATATTCTAATAGTGAGTTATTTACAACTCATTTAAAAAGTCTCTCAAAATTCAATGTTTGGGTAAATTATAACGCCACTAATTTTTTTTCTATTGAAAACAATATGGCTTGAAATTAATTATAAAATTCAATCAATTTCGTGGAAGTGATCTTAGCGCTATTCGAGTATCCCAATATCTCCGAGTATCTTTTCTTTAAGATAAAAGGGTCTTGTTTCGATCCAAGGGATGAAAGCTGTCCCAACTGTGATAGCTGTCCAAATTAAAAGTTTAAAATATCATTTCACTAAACATACTTTACAAAACCCAAAACCTTTCAGTTTCGGGGGTGTTTCTTTCGTGTTCGAAATAGAAATTGTGATACCTTTAATTTTAGAGTCGAAATATAAGTGGTTATTTTTAAAGAATCGTTTCTTTAATTATTTACTTTTACTTACACAGAGCGGTGGTTGAATATTACTCTTAATTGTACTTTCAAAATGATTTCTTTGACCTAATAATACGAACATCAAATTATACGGCGAAACATCAACGTTCAGAGGGAGTAATGCGGTTACTTTACTAGACGATCTAACTATTGCGCAGGAGCCTACGAGTTGGAAACAACCAAAATGAAATATCCTGGGTGTGTGTAGCCTGGTTTACACACGTCTTGTGGTATTGTGGCTTTTATTGTTAAAGGTACACAAGGCTTATATTCGCTAAGTGCAATGCTTGAAAAACATTTCGCCGCCTTTACACGACCGCAAATATTTTAATTATTTTCAAGATACTTTTCTTACTACAACGAATATAATAGCACTTGCATGTATACACGTGTTATTTTCATATTTATTACTGCAAATTATTAATTTTAGCTAAGTTAGTTTTGCCATAGATATATATATTCTACAGATACCTTCCTGGGGCCTTGACTACGCTTGTTTACTTTACAAGGCGTCAGATTCTCGAGATCCTGGACGTCCACTGCTGACAGTTTGTCAGCAGTCCACGTCTGAACCACGGGACGCGAACCTGACTTTGGGGGGACACACGGGAGCTTTTCGCAGGTACGGAAACTTGAAGAGATTTTGTGATTATCATTTGCTTCACCTAGGAAGTAGACATGGGTTTAATAAGTAGTTTTGTCAGCCAATTATTTGCATTTTCTAACCAGATGATGGGTTGTGAATTTGCATACCAAATGCAGTGTATCTCAATCACTTGATATATCTGGTGAAGCTATCAGTCATACGCCTCAGATGCCAGTCGTTCGCCTACCATACTTGAGGTCTTAGGTTCGATTCTGGCAAAGTGGATATGAAACATGTATATGGGGATCTACTGATACAAAAGGTGGATCGGTTCAACTGCGATATCTTATTTATTTGATCAAGGAACAGTGACAGACAACTAGACATCTATCCATATATTACAATAGAACATATAGAATGTAGCTTGACCTATCATCCGTTCGCAGCATGCGATAAACATTTTTTTTTTCGATCCTTTATTATACATGGTTTACCGCCTTTTATAGAATACTAAAGAATTAACTATACCAACATACATTTATGCAAACATATTACAACAGAGATGAAGAACATTTAAGAGAAGGTAATATAGAAGTCTAGGCATCTACAGGGCTTACGACCTGTCAATAGCTGGTTTAAGGGGCCACTTTACACACTGTGTAACATTCACCATTCTGTCCATATTTGAACATCTATATTCCTTCAATCCTTTCATCTGTTGATGTTTGTGAAGTTAAAAAGCTGAAACCTTTTTATTTATTTTTTGAAACCTTTTTTTTTTTTAAAACTATTATAATATTGTTATAAAAGCATCTTAGTTTTTTGTCCATTTGTTTGATATAACTTTAGAAGTTCCCATAATATATTTGATCCTCACGTTTTCTCCTCTCTGATTTCTGTCAAACACTTTACGCCGCAATTGCTTCAGAGGATTTTGTTGCATAGCTGTAAGATCATCAGCTACTTTGAGATTTTCTGGAAAGGAACCCTTATTAATAAGTTGATTGCGTGTTTGTTTTTTATCATTCAATATAACTTTTATTAGCTTTAGTCTTTAGTCATCATTCTTCCCAATGTTCATGCATCTAAGCAATGATTTGTTTATAGACTTATCAATTTCTTGAACAACTTTTTCCAACTTCAACACACCAGTATTTATTCTTCCAGCATTATCCTCACGGTTTTCCTCCAGACTATGATGATTTTGTCTGTTTTTGAATTCTTCCTTCATCTTTTGCGTATTAATATTTTCCTCGACACGTGCCAATTTAATCTAAAGTTTCTTATTTTATTTTTCTATTGTGACTAACTTGTCGTTTATCTCATTTTATTTTTCATAATTTTTTTCAAAAATTATCAATTTTCCAAGGTATTTTTTTATTACTATAAACTCACCTTCATTTGCAACCATCCTATTTTGTATTGCTTAAAGCATATTCATTATTGGATACTCGTTCAGTGATTCATTTGAAAACTTGGACATACTATGTGTAGCAATTTGATAAAGTTATAGGGGATTTATTTAGTAATTCAACAGCTTTAAATAAAACCCACTTCTATTTGTTACGATTTTAACTAATCATTTTACCGAAATTACTTTTTTCATATTGCCACAGTAGAATTTAAATTCCTTTTGACGTACGCAACATTGGATCCCATTAATTTTGTGAATACAATTATTGCATTTAGCGCAATCCATTCTATTTCACAGATTATAATAATACTATTGTGGTTTGTTTATGGTTATTCTATGTAATATAATGAGTATGGTTATTAAGAATACCTGTTAATGGATTGTTTAGTCTTTGTTTAATTATTAATCCATTAAAGTGAGATGTCAAATGTCAAAACAACAAAAACTCATTTTTCCATCAACGACAATATTTTGTATTGGCTGGCTATGTTTTTGAGTACGAGAAATTTCTTTGATGATATTCCAAATTTTTCTGTTATTTTTTCCTACTTCCATGATTTTATTTCTATAGTATATAGTTTTTGCTCTTATTATATATATTTTTTTTAATATTCCTATAATTTTTATAAAACACTTTAGATTGGTTATCCAATAGATTTAATTTACAGAATTTATAAATTTTGTCATGCTTACGAATGCATCTTATTACCCCAATAGTTATCCATGGTTTCAAAATTCTTATAGGTTTAGAGTGACGGGGTTTAGAATTAAAAGACGTATCGTTTTTATGGGTGCTTAAACTATCAATAAAGAGCGCGCACGAGATATTGGTGTCTTTAGTACGGAACTCCAAGTTCCCTGTGCAATCTGACGATTTAGAGATTCATTTCCAACATTTTTTTTAATGGTAATCATGTTATATTCTGGTTTTTAAGTTATATTGCTGCTATAATTGCGTAGTGATCTGTTAGACCAATTTATATATAAAAGTATAGAGATTGTTATTTGTTTTGGCAAAGACGTGATCAATACAACTAGAGGACGTTCCTACTTCCCGGGTGGGAACATTAATTGAGGAAGAAAGTCCATGAAAAGATTGTAAATTGAGGTACTCATTTGCTTGGGATTGCATATTATTTATAGTATTTATATTAATGTCTCCCATTGCTATGATATTTTTTGAAGATTTGATGTTTAGTAGAAAAATATTTTAACTTTCTAAGAATAGCGTTATATTTTAATTACTCGGAGATCTGTAGCAAAAAATTTTGTCAAATTACCTACGAGTAAATCAATTTCCAAACAGTTTGATTGCACAATTGATGTTTTATTTATTGTACATGACATTTGAGTTTTAATGAAAACAACAACTACAGTGATGGGTATATTTATCAATGTGTTTCGGTATATAGTTGCTATAAATCCAGCATTCATACAAGATTTTAATATCGAAATCACATTCAAGGATAGATAGCAGGACCATAAGTTCATCGAGTTTCTATTTAGGCTTTTAATATTGAGAGAAAATATTCTGATGCACTATTTTTCTAACAATGTGATTTTGAGCTTTTAGGCTCATTTGCTATAACACATGGAAATTTTGGGAATGGGCTAAAATTTTCAATCATATCTTTGATTTCTGTCATGTCGAATAATAAAATAGACGCTGGACAAAACACAATAAATTTCTGAATCATTAAAATTATTACCCCTGTGACAATAAAGTATATAAAATGAAATATAAAAATCCTGGAATGTAAAATTATTAGTGGAGACAAATAAACACGCTTTAAAATAGGTCTTAGTGAAGATTGAAGACTGTCATTGAGTAAACATAAAAAAATTGAACTGATAAAGAGTAAAAGTACATGTTAAAAGAACAATTTAAAAACTGTGGTTTTAAAAGTAAAAAAATAAAATAAAAATTATTGGTCTTCATAGCTATCATAATATTAAAATAAGACACTTTAAGCATTGTTAAAAAATAAGGATAAAAAAATATAGGCATGCTACACAATAGTAAAGCTTTAATGTACATAACGAAGAGATGAAAGTTGAAATATTATAAACATAGGGAGGATAACAAAGAAATTTTACAATCCATGAATTTATTTGTTCAGAATCATAAGTAATTAAGGTTATATTATTATTTGAGTAAATAAAAGTCCAAGTAGTAAGAAATCTGAATATAAAGAAAAGAGGCACCTGCATGCAACACAAAATGAGATTCTTACAATAAAGAATTTAGATAAAAATTAAAGAACCTTATAAATACAGATATAAAAATAATTCACCATATGTAAAGATTTGTACAAACTAAAATTATGATGCGTAAAATTAAACAATAGGATAAGCATGACATAGTCATATATCACTGTAGAAGCGTGTTAAAATGACGAAATAATAACTTAATAATCCATTAAATACGTGCATAACAGAAAAGCGAATCAATTAGCATTCAGTAATAATATGTCAGCGGATAAAAAAATATTTGAATTAGTTGTAATTTTACACAAGTTTTATTAAAACCACTGCTCAGATATAAAACAGATTTTGGCCTATTAGAAAAAATCTTGATAATAAAATTAAATAACATTGACACTTAATTATTTATGGTCATTTTTAATTTTATAATATCGATGGTCCTATGATAAAGTTGCCATCCTTCATTGATTTTATTTTTACTCGTGTGAGATTTCAAGTGACAACCAAAGCTAGCAACAATACTTCAACAACTAATTCTTACTTCGCGGACGTTGGAATAAATAGAGTGAGAACAAAACTAATGATAGAATACTCATAATAAAATATCTTAGAAACAATTTCAGATCAGTGTTTTTTAGGAGCGTATGGTCTCTTTACAGTACTTTTTACATTTCAGTTGCTTTGGCGAGATATTTGAGTGTTTTGCAACTATATAGGATTATCCAAATACTCGCAGGTAAATATTTAATGTTACGGTCTCTAGTATTAGTTAAAATATAAAATACGAGATCATTACAATATGGAACTTCCTAAATGCCGAGACAGTATATTGTTATAGGATCATATTATATTCTGTAGTGATGTTTATATATTCCTTACCTATTTGAGACCGTGTAATATATATCTTTGGTTTACTCAGATTTTTTAGATAAGAAATACACAAACTCATCATGAAAAGGCAGGAAATGTTAAAAGATGGATAAAAGACATAAAAGTAGATTTGATGTATATGATTCACATTTGATTCGAAAAAATCGCTCCCTTTCAGATTTGAGTATTTAGATGCACCCATTTTTAATCCATACGTATTTGACATTTTTTGTTGCAGCTATGTATTTTGTCTCCTTAACCAGAATGCAGAATCAACACGCCAATGTATATGTCTGTTTATTGAGCGATTTCTTTGCTTTGGATGTTAACCTATTTCATGATAGTGAAAATTCTTTTAGGGGAGCACTTTCAAAATTTGATAATAATTTTCTTTTTTTTAAATTTATTTACAATTTTAAAAAACCCGTTAGGGTTACATTAGAAATTTAATATTGCCTAGTTATTTTATGTCTCGTCTAGTCTAGTTAGTTCACTCATCATGTGCTTTTTCAGGTTGATTTTAAATTTGTCTCCAGTAAAAGTTTTCAAGTAGTAAGGTAGGTCGTTGTAGTGTTTAAGTCCATTATGTAGTATTTTTGACTGTCCTGTGTTTGTCTTTGCTTTTTCAATATGATAGTGTTGTTGTTGTCTGGTGTTATATTTGTGTATGTCAGCATTTTTGACTAATATTATGTCGTCGTCTTGTGTGTTTCCCAGTGTTATTTTGTGCACAATTTTTAAGGTCTTAATTTTATTCAAGTAGTTTATGTCAAACTGGTGTGTTTTTTTGTACAGTTCAGTCGTAGAGGTCAGGTAGGATAGGTTGTATGTTAGTTTAAGAATTGTATTTTGTTGTCTTTGTATTCTTGTTATGTCTGTCTTGTTACCAGTTCCCCAGAAGGGGATCATGTAACTCAATTTACTTTTGACATTGGCTTCGTACATCATAATTTTTTCCTTTCTTGGTATAAAATCTTTAATTTTGTAGAAAAGACTATGTAGTGATGCCATTACTTTAGTGAGTCCGTTTATGTGTTTTGTCCGTTTTTTGTTTACAATAAGAGTATACATGTAAATTAATATATTATTTGTATATTTTTTACAAACAACAGTACATCACAACGTTTGAAAAAAAAACAATACTATTAACAAAAAAATACGCATTACAAAAAATACAGCTTCAAATCACAGTCAGAAAGCGCAATTTAGAAAAAAATCCCAAAAAAATTTAAACGTCTGAACGTAGGTCATTTATTTTTGTATTACTCTATGTGAAATAAAAGCATATACATACAAACGACATACAAATTTCCAGAGTAACATACGTTATTTAAGTTGATAAGCATAAGAAAAAATTTCCCAAAATTATACGGAAAAAAAGAAAAACAAACAAAAAACAGAAAAAGAAAAACATTCTCACGACTTAAAAATATACTTTTTTCCCTGCTTGATCGGGAAAACAAACATACAGTCCACAAGTTCCTTATACAGAAGACACAAAACATTTAACAACAAAGTTGGCAACAAACACAAAATAACTTATAATATCCATTAACAATTTATTTTTTCATGACTGCCGAGATTGATAAAATATATCCTGAAAAATATACTTAAAATTTACTTTTAAATATACTGCAATAAAAACAGGGTAGAGGTGTGCTGCTATATCAGCTATGGTTTGATTTCGTGTCATGTTTTTTTTATTTTAAAAATTAACAAACGATATTATTTGTCGAATTGTGGTGATGTGTAACAATTTACCAAAAATATTTTTCTTTTAGTGTTTTAATCAAACTAAATAAATCACATAAAAACCTCCGCAAATCATGATTGATTTTTCATTCCCTATTTTCAGTTGCTCAATCACACTTTAATGGAAATAAATGAATCTCAAATCATTTATATTAATACAAAGCCGATCAGTGAGTTGAGTCGACCTTTACAAATATATATTGATTATTTCATTGTTAATGAATTCTCTAGAGAATATTGGAAAATTGTTAATGCAGGACAAAATTTTATACTCTTGATTTAGGTTTATTAAACTTTTTATGAGTCACCAATAAAATTATGTAAATTTCATTGTGGAAGTATTTTACACTTAATACAATGTATAGGTACTGAGGTGATTAAATAACACAGGTGTCTCTGCAATAATAAGTTCTCCGAATCCACAAACCACCCCACCATTTCCAATAGTGATTTTAATAAAGATATTTATTATTTATTTGTTTGTTTTATTTTTGCACCACAACAGGCCAGGAGGCCCAATCACAGTGGTGAATTACATCACAGAATACCCTTGAGAAAATTCACATTTAAATTTTTGTGCTCTCACCGGGAATCGAACCCGAAATCTTCCGTGCGTGAGTCATGCGTCTTGACCACTACACTAAAGAGGCCGCCACAAGTTAAAAGCTCACCTACAAATAATAAAGGCTTAAATTAAATCTGGAATATTTCACATTAGGAAGGCTTTGAAAAATAGTGTCCTTATGGTCAATAATTAAATAACCTTTCAATAAAGCCCATTACACGGTTTTCTATTGTGATGGTCACACTACACCAAGAAAATTCATTTTCCCACCTTTCTTTGATACTCTTTTTTTCAAATAACCTCACAAGATTAAACATTATTTTTGTTATAATCTAAATTATAACCTTATTATAATGTAAGCTTCTAATAGCATGTGTATTATCAGCACGTTGGTCCTATATTTATATGCATTAGTGAATACAGTGCTGAGTGAAAAATAGACCCGGAATCCTGGATGAGTGTTTTTGACTCAATGGCTACTCTCGCGTAAAAATCCTGAAAAAGAAAATGTAGTGGAGATTCATTTTTTATTTTTATTTTATGTATTTTATATATTTTATAAAGACAACAGAATACAATACAACAAATATATCAAAACAACAGTTTGATAGAATAATTTTTAGGTATAAAATGTCATGTTAGTTGTATTACAATCAGTCTAAATTTGTTACTAGGTATGTCAAAACAGGGTGTGTGTGTGATAGAGAGAGGGTGGGTGGAAGGGAGTATATGTGTGTGTGTGTGTGTGTGTGTGTATATCATTAAAAAAAATGTAAGTGGGATGATTACAGTTTAAAATTTCATCAGAATATTATTTTTAAAAGATGTTGCAGAGTCTAGTAAGATCTCGATGTCAAACGTATCCATTTGATTGTACATGGTCAGGGCACGATTAATAGGTGAATTTGTTACTGCTTTTGTATTGTATTTAAGTATGTGAAAAGGTTAAGTCGAATACATTCGATTATTAAATTCATTCGAATGAATTAGTAATTCTATTAAATAATTGAATTAGAAATTGTACTGACTGAACGAGTTAGTAATTGAATTACATTAGAAATCATTTTTCTGACATTACTCAAATCTGTGCCCATTAATTTTGAAGATACTTACTTTCATCTGAATTCTACGCCCATCTGTATCATCTGTGAAATAACAGAAATCAATGATTCATTCAATTGATTTATTCGATTACTTAACTCATTAAATAACTAATCATCGATAAGTAATTTCATTCGTTTATTCATATCTCTAATTATTTTTTTTATGATTCCCTTTCCAAACCTAATGGTGCATAAGGCATGGCATTGGTACACCAACCTCAACGTATCTTGATCATTTTTGTTACATGAAGGTAAGATGATCAGTCTTATGCTTCAGGTACTAGCCCAGGGACTATGAAACATTCTAGTGTGGAAACATCCTTTTTAATCAATATTTTTTTTATTTTTTTTTTTATTTAGTTCTATGTAACATAGTCTAATATATATTTACAACACAATATTTACATCTATACTTATTCTAACATTATTTATCACTATTATACACTTAGTATCCTAATTTATAATATTAACTGTTTCATATGTACATTTTCATTAATTATATTCACTATTTACACTTTATACTACCTAATATTTTTCACATATATACTTTTTACATTTAATTTTAAATATATTTACATTAACTTCATTTTTTATGCTTTCTGGAATTTCTTCAAATAGTTTTATTCCCTTGTACATAAGGCAGTCTGGGACATTGCTTTTGATTTCTTTTCCAGTCTTATATTTTTAGATCCTCTTGTTGCATAGTCATGAAAGAACTCATTATTTTTTAGTTTATTTTAAAAATATCTCGGAACTATTCCTTTAATAATTTTGTTTATTTCATTGGCAACATTGAATTTTATTCTTTGATCAATTGTCATGATATCTAGAAGTTGAATCATTTTCTTAACATTTGTTCCTCTCCCACATCTTAATATTATCCTCATCGCTTTGTTTTGTATTATTTGGAGTCTTTTTAGATCTCCTTCATTACTTAAATATAAAATACTGGAGCAATAATCAATGTGGGGAACGATAATACTTTTAAATATCAGCAGAGAGGTTTTAATGTCTAATTTATTCCTTATCCTTCCTAACAGGGATACCTTCTTTGCGATTTTCTTACTCGTATAGTCTGCATTTTTTGAAAAAGATAATTTAGAGTCAATCCAAACTCCTAGATAATTTATGCTTTCAACATTCTCAAGAACTTCTCCATCGAATTCACTGTGATCACTGTTAAAACAGCGTTTCTTACCCATTATCATACATTTTGTTTTTCCTACATTTAGTTTTAGCTTATTGCTTTAAGCCATTTGGAGACTGTTTATAATTCTGCATTTATTTTCCTTATTTCATATCAACCATGTCGGGAATCGAACCCGAGACCTCTTAAATGGTAGGCAAACGCGCTCACAATTACACCACGAGGTCGACACAAAAGGAAAAACCAAATTATTTATCAATTTCCAATAGATTCTTTTTTAGAACCCGGGACTTTATCGTCAACGACAAAGTATAAATTAAATCTTGATTACTATCGTTTGATCTGCAATTCATTGAGTGCGGGTAATAAGTGAATTTAATAAATATATATGGATAACATTATTTTTTTTTTTTTAAATATTTTAAATTTTTTTATTAATTATTTTTTTTCCATTAAATATATAAACGAAGATTAATAATAAAAATAAAGTGACCTCACTAGGGTTATTCATGCTGAGGACACTTAACAGTATACTTTTTAAAAATATTTTTTCATGTTAAAATAAACAAAGAAGACTTAATATACAGACATAATAATTAACAAAATGTTCGGACAGTTTTAAACAAAACGAATTTAAGTTTATATGTAACTTATGTACGAGTACACATATATTATTTATATAATAAAGCGTACAATAAAACAACAAAAACATAACAAAAACTATACATTTGTGGAGCAGTTGATTCAATATTGATTTGGGCGAATGAGACCATACATATTACTTCTAACTAGCTCCACTATCCATTTTTATGTTCTTATGATTTTCCCATAATAATTCAATTTTGGGGCCCACTTTTAACAAATTGTAAATAATTTACTATTAGAAAATGGGAATCAAGTTTTGGGAGAGAGAGGTGCCAACCTTGGACCATTGCCAAAAATTACATGAAATATTTCCCAAAAATCAGAATCGGAGAAAAGCAAAGAGCCTAACTTAGAGTTTTATTAACGTGTTTACCAAAATAGATATAAAGACAAAAAAGTGAATATTCACTAATATTAAAGCAGTTATGTAAGTTCTTCAGAGAACAAACATGTTGTGTTTGTTCTTTGAAGACATTGAGACTTCCCATTGCGACATTTACAAAAGTTAAGTTATTATTTTCTACCCAATTCGTATATTTTTTATTTAATCTGTCTCTTATTGTGTGTGATTTGGGGAAGTATGTTTATAATAGAACCACATTATCCTTTTTCTTTTAAGAAATAACACACTTTAACTAAAGTCATTGTTTTGTCATTTTGGCTATTCATACAAACATTTGTCTAAGGTTTGTTCATAAATTCACATAAATACTTCTGAATTTCCATGACAATAATATTTTTTTTTAAATATGTTAGACCCTATTTATGACATTTAAGTATGAAATAATTTAATAGCTGATGACATTTACACACGGAAGCTATGTAGATTTAAGGTAAGCGCCCACATGTCCGCATCGCACGCATCGGATGGATCGTATAAAACGGATTTTAGATTTTTTTACGTATATTATATTTAGTCATACAAGTGCGGTCCGTCTGATGCGGATCAGTGAACGCACTTGTATGAATAACTATACAAAGAATTCTAAAATCCATTTCATACGATCCGTCCGATGCGTGCAATGCGGACATGTGGACGCTTACCTTAACAAACATTTTACACATAGAATAGAATTGAGAATAGTCCAGAAAGAGCGTAGAATCATATTTGAATACATCGAACTGTGTCCAAAAATCCCCCCCCTATGCTCTTCTTTTGCTGCATGCATTCGTGATGTCGCCGCGTAATGTTGCACGATGGGAAAAAATACAATCATAACAGAAATGTAAGGAAAAAAAAAAAGCAATCTGTTAATTTCTCTAAAATTTTATTGTGCACGCGAAAATATTGATTGACACAACAAAGTAGATAAGTAAAGGGTCATTTAATAAGAATAATTGAATTCATGAACGTTAAACTTAAAGTATAAAACAAATTTTATTTTACATAAAACGGATATTTTTATATCATGTAAATAATATTCTGTGTTTCGAAGATAATGTCGGTTTAATGCCCACCACAGAGTTATTTAATCCGAGGTCCAATTTTCACTAGTTCTTTCATAAGATGAGCAAAGTAGGGTAAAATATGTACTACCCTAGCAACACTAACGAAATGTTCGTTTTCTTCGACAATCTGACAGATGGAAAAATAATTCATTTTTTTTAAATCATGGATTTGCTACTTACACATTCATTTGCTAATTACACATGAAATGTGATCCCATCCTGTTTCTTTAAGATCCTAGCAGTTTTTCTACACTTTAAAAGGACACAACACGGCATAGTTGAATTTAAATCAGGAATTGCGTACTAAGCGACGTCTACAAAGAAACTAATGGGTAAAAACGTAAAACTGCTCATTTATGAATAGTTTAGTCGCCTTCTGTTTGATGCTTGTATGCTGTTTCTGGACTATTCTTGTTTCTATGGTTTTACAGCTCCAAAGCTCATAGACGAATGGAATTCTAGGAAGTTGAAAATAATTTTAATACGAAATTTATAAATTACAGTCAACATATACGAGTATATACTCTGTATACAGATGGATGAAGAATACAGTTTTTTATATTTTTTGATATATTTATTTATTGACGGACATACACAATCTATTCCAACAATGGTACGCACATTTTTTTATATTAAATACAAGTACAAATGAAATAAAATACAACTAAATAAAATTAAAGCTAGACCGAAAAAAAAGTCATTTATAAGATAATTCGACAAAGATACATACTAGAAAACAAACAATTTGAAGGTATCCGTCGATACAATTTCTCATGCATATATGTTTATCGTCTGGCTAACTTGAAAAACTCCAATCTCCAAAAAGAAAAAAAAAACAGGTGAAAAAATGATATTTTTGGAGATTGGAGTTTTGCAAGTTAGTCAGACGATATGATATATCTTCAAATTTAGAATTACACAAAAAAGATGGATTAAATTTTTTTTTTTTTCTTTTTATATATATTTTTAATTTATTATCTAGTACACATTCAGTAAAAAATAAGCTGTACGTGTGAACTTTTTAACTATAATTTATTCCCAAGAGGTTATTCGAAAAAGATGAGAGAGTATCATAAAAAATGACTTGAATGAATGAAATGAATTATATTCCCGACACATGCGGGCCATAGATGTGTGGTATGTAGCATAACTTGAAAAAAAAGGCAGTTTAAATAAGTCCCGATGTCTGAATGTTCTCAATCCCGCATTTATTTGTATGTGTTTGTGTGAAACAGAACTAGAACCCTGGACGGACGAGTGTTTGCGACTTGATGGCTGTTTTCAGGTGAAAAGCTTGAACAAGGAAATTGAGTGGAAATAATCTCGCCTCTTTGGTGTAGTGGTTGGCGTGTTCGCCTACCATTCTTGCAGACCTGGATTCGATTCCTAGAGTGAACGTAAAATATAAAATGTATATTTAAAGCACTAACCTTGTGGCCATTCATTATAATTAAAATAAAATACCTTTGTTCTTGTAAATTACACCTTGATAAGGAAGTTTATGTTGCTTTAAAACTAGTAACTTTAAAAAAAATGGTTAAAAATAAAGTTGTTTTATTTTTATTTAAGTAAAATACGGATTCTGGAGATTGTTAAAACTGTAAATTTTCATTGTTTCTGGACTCGCACCAAATGTTTAGGACTGGTCACCTTACGTTTATTGAACGAATGATCGAAATACGATGCATTTAGTTTACCATTGCACCACAGAGACTGGAACTGGTAATTATGATTACGATAACAGTTATATATTTAACATACTAAAACAGAGATGAAGAACTTTTAAGAGAAGGGAATGAAGAAGTCTGGGCATCTACAGGGCTTGTGACCTGTCATTGGCTGGTTTAAGTGGCCACTTTACACATTGTGTAACATTCACCATTCTGCCCACATTTAAACATCTACATCCCTTCAATTCTTTCATCTATTGATGTTTGTGGAGTCAAAGAGCTGAAACCTTTATTTATGCGGGTGAGATTCATCTAATTGAATTATTTCACCTACATACTAGGCAACGCCTTAAAATTGTATTTTTAAATTTCTATACTTCTTCATGGACCAGGTGAATTTATCATCAATACTTTGAGTTTGTCCAAATTCTTGTAGACAAGAACTGGATGCAACTCCCTGGGAGCTGTTAACATTAGCATATTACAACATAGACAACTAGACATCTATCCATATATTACAATAGAAGATAAAAAATGTAGCTTGACCCATCATCCGTTCGCAGAATGCGATAATAAAAAAAATTTTCGTTCCTTTATTATACATGGCTTACCGTCTTTTATAGAATACTAAAGAATTAACTAAATTAATTATACCAACATACATTTATGCTAACATACTACAACAGAGGTGAAGAACATTTTAGAGAAGGGAATAAACAAGCCTAGACATCTACAGGGCTTATGACCTGTCATTGGCTGGTTTAAGTGGCCACTTTCCAGCTATATATTTACTATTTATGATTCTCGGTGACTTTGTAGAAGGCTATTTCAGGTCGATACGATGAAACATTTGACACCAAAGAATCGTTTTAAGTAGAAGTAATCTATATCGATTAGGTACTTAAAACGATTAGTCATATCGTGTAAGGGCTGAATATTTTGTAGTTTTACCAATATACTCTACATACTATCGAATAGGGAAATCTATGGTCGGTACATACCAGCAGGTAATAAAATATGTGTTAAAAGTTAAGTTAATAAATACATTTTGTAATAGATTTGTACATCTTACATATTTAGGTGATGTTTTTCCTAACTTAATTGACTATAACAAAGGAAAAACGTAATAAAATAAATACTGACAATACCGGCTGAATCTAACTGTGTTATATTAAATCATTTTCGTTAGTGTTAAAAGTCGTTAACTTTGTCGATCTGGGACAACCGAAACCAGCGCTGGACAAAGAGAGTCTAAATTTAGTTGTGTAGCTGCTGGTGATGTATTGAGTTGCTGCGTTGTCAGGCTTGGTACCCGGTATTACAATTGTTGCAAATGCTGCAAGTGCCCATCGATTATTTTTAGTTTGTGCGCTATTATGTAAATTTTGTAGAAAATAAAAAAAACAAAAATGTCTCAATGACTGTCTATTTTTATTCTGACAAATACGGTTATAAATAAGCTCCTGAGGTAAATTAGTTCTCGCCCTCCAAGCCCAGGTCTTTAAACAGCCTGCCTACTCAGTGGAGGGCAAGTGTTCTTATATTGCTAAATCATCCCCTCCAAGCCTAACTCTAACATCATCAGGTTTAACCTGTGGTCCCCTGATAGTACGGTATCGTTTGTAATATAACGCATCATATTCACCCAGAATATGAATATGTGTTTTTTTATCTGCACTGCAGAACCTACATCTAGAAGTTTCAGAAATGTTCATTCTAGCAAGAAGTTTATTCAATCTGCAGTCCCCAGTAGAGGCTCGAGTGATAACCCCATACTTGGTTTTGACTAAGCTTCATTAACTTGAGAGCCAACCTTTGCCAGTAACCCTTTAGTAGTTTCTTTACTGATGCTAACTAGGTGCTTTTTTCTAGAGCGTTATGCTATGCTTCCGGGAACAGAACTTTCACGACAGATGTTCATTCCGAAGAGCCCATTTGGGTAACTCACAGTATGGCTCTGGGCCTGTTGGATATATCTCAACTCCCTATTGACTGCTTACGTTTTCGTTTAAATTTTGTGCATGTAAAGAAACAAATAATATAATTGATATGCTTATGTAAATAATAGTTTATAATTTACACTAAAATCAAATAAGGCGTGACGTAGATAAACTATTTTCATCGATAATTTAAATCACGTACTTTCTCCGTATGATTAAATCTTTTTTTTAATTGTAAAACACAGTTAAATTTAGCCAATTTTAAGATTATATTTTCATTTTAAATAAAGCATATAAATGTTCTACTGTTATAGAGATTCTATATGATTGGATAATATTATGTGGTTACCTTTTTATGATATTAATGCGATGTAACAGTTAAATTTCAGCGAAAGCCGTTTTCATGTTTTGCTTTATAAATTTTGTTGCATTTTTTTAAATATGTGATATAAATATTACTATGAATGTAAAACCTTTTTAAGGCGTCAATATTATAGAACAACAATCCGGGTATCAAAAAATCAGCCGTGTATCGTTTCAAATCTATCGATTACAATTTTCGAATACCCGTCAAAAATTATCAGATTACCTATTCACACTCAAAAAGAATCGATTTATTTTGTAAACGCGCCCTTACTTGGAGTTTTTTATTCACATGATTTACCGCTTGTAGAAGCGTTTTTCGGTCTGTTTATTGATAAAAGTGAAAGAAAACAACCCTGAATGTTTTTCATGAGTTTGTTTCACCTAGTAATATTTTATTATTGTTATACCAGCGCCGCTTAAAGTCCATTGTTTTGCTATAATGTATAACTAAGTTCCTTTCTTAGAAAGTCACACTACTTTTTTACAAAGAATTACTATGTATTGTAAACGAGTCGGTACTTTGTATAATCGTAGTGTGACTTGCGTCCATAAGCGTAGGTGAATTATTTCTCCATGGTAAGTATGTAAATACCATGTTAACAAATATAATACTTGTGTTAGTTCTTTTCAATGTATACGGTTATATATTATACTTCAAGCACCATCATTATTTCAATACGACTAAAATGCTCAAGGATGTAAAAAATGTAAAGGAAAATATGCCTATAAAGTTTTGCAGGAAACAGGCCCTGTAATAATTTTATTTCTTCTCACAATTTTCGCGTTTTTTGTCGCGTTTCAAATAATATTCAATGTACCCAATGAATCATTTTGAAATTTTAATAAGATCACGTTCACCATACTTTATGGCTGCTTCAAAATGTTGACAAACAACTTCATACTCGGAACTTTTTTCTTCCCCCGTTTGGAAAACTCTTTTATGGGAGAAAGTTTTCAATTTCCTTTGTTGTTAGATGTTGGTACAACAAAAAAATATATTCATCGCATTCGTGGGAATAAAGCCTATACAGCGCTTGGTTATGGTTATATACTTAGGCCGTTTTACAGAATGAAGTACTTTTTGTCGGCAATTTTCGATACAAAGTCTTTAAACTCTTTACTCTTCGTTTGGTAATCGAAACACATTAACTTAATGCAAAGCCAAACAAATTATACATTTCTTCATGAATTATTTTCTCTGAAAATATTATCCGTTTTTTTCTGAGAATTATTGTTGAATACGAGAGGAGATATATCGAATATGGGATAGCATTAAAATCAAATTGTTTATTAAGTTTTACACATCAAAAATTTTGGAAACTTAATTATGTAACATAAAATGCCATTGATTTTTTTTTTAATGTACAAATGACGTCATTTTAAACAAAAAGCAATCAAAATAATAAAAAAACATAAAAAACAACATTTTCAAAAAAATCTTCTAATGTAAGATCGTCAGATTTTTTTATTTTTGTGTGCAATAATCACACATAAAATCGATATTATCAACCACCGAACACTCAATATGGCACCAACGATGGCAGGCTTTGCACTGGATCCAGTTTTTGCCTTTGATTTTGTGCTTTTTTCACTACGATCTTTTTCTTTTGCAAGCTTTCTAGTTCTGTTTACTAAAGAGTATGGAATATGGATCATCATCATCATCAGTAGCGCTGCAGCCCGTTGTAGGCCCTGACCTCCTCCAGAACATGTCTCTATTCCTCCCTGCACCCTGCTGCTCTTCTCCAGTTCATTAAGTCAATTGCTCTCATGTCACTTTCCACATTATCAAACCATCTTAGTTTTGGCCTGTCTCTGCTTTGTCTACCTTTTGGAGTGGTATAAAAAATCTTTTTTGGGGTACAGTTATCATTCATTCTGTGCACATGGCTATTGTATTTCTCTTTTTATAAATTGTGCAATGTTGGGTTCGCCATACAGTACCTCTAATTCATGATTTAACTGTCGACTCCACACTCCATTTTAGTTGACAGCACCAAATATCTTAATTCATATTTTTCATTTAAATACTAATACCATGTTTTCATCTCTTTTCGTCATAACCCAGCATTCGGCACCATTTGCAATGACCGGTCTGATATATGAATACAACCTAATACTAATTTAATGATACCACTATTTTGTATATTTGATTATGTGTGATTCTTAATTTGGATAATTTATATTTTAAAAATTATTTCTGATTATCTTTTTTTAATTGAATTCTTTGAAATTTTATTATTTATTACATTTACCTTTTTTCTAGATTATTATTCTATGTCATTATAATTTGATCTAATTATTTTTACTATGTATTTTTATTGTTATTTATTGTGGCTTGACACGGGCATAGCCTAAAAAGCCTTAATAAGTTTATAAATATTTAAATTAGTGTAATTTCGCATGAAAAATAAACAAATTAATAATAAATAAATAAACCTGGAAAATATAAATAAATTTAGTTCTACTAGAATTTAATCTAAGAAACAATGTTTTTAATGTAAGACAGTATTCGATATTAGAGTCGTTAAGATATCTCATATTAGGAATATGATCAATCCAATTATATATATATTCACTTAACAAAATCTACATGAATTTAACTTTAAAACTAATGTTATATGATTAATAATTGAAAACATAAAATTTGGGCTATAATATTGCCGATCAGTAAAAGAGAAAAACTATTAAAAAACAATAAGTAAAACATACGTTTATATCAAATAATTAAGTCAATGTCTCTGACGCTTGTAGTGCGTCTGGCATGTTTTAGTTGGTCGAGTCTGTGAGAAAGAGCGTACGCTAGGCTATTGAGGGTGTTCTTGCTTAGTTTTTGAGAAATACCGACGTCTAATATTAAGGACGTATGCCATAATCTGTACATCTCCTCTATGTATTTATTCGATCAAGTTAAACTGCATTCTAATCATTTTGCTTTTTGATGTTTGTCAGAGATAGTCTAACAATAATTTAAAAAAAACCTTCTTTTCTCACTAGAGCAAAGCTTAACATTTGGCTTTTAGAACGATTCTCTCATTATTTTCCATGATTACACTATCAATTTATTATTTATTTACAAACAAAATATCTTGCACATTTGCTTGCTGTACTAATTGTTTTGACGGCGATAAGGGCATTGAAAGCAGTAAATGTATTTTTTTTTTAAAATTGCGGATCTTTTGCAAACAAAGAATTCTTGAAAAAAATTATTTACTGTTCATTATAAAAATAATTGTTTTGCAGTGTGCAGATCTGAAAAAAGGGCCAAAAGACCTTTAAAACGGGTCCGGATAAATGGGTGGTTTGAGGGTGAGACTTTCAATGTATGCTGTACTTCCCCTTTTTATATAATTAGTTAAATCTTTTGAAGTACCTGTTTATTTTATTATCATTTTTTGTTTATTTGAGATATTAACTTCTTATTGTATAAAAATTTTATCGTAAAAATATATCATCTCTTATCATAAAAAAACATTATTTCTTTTTGTACCTTTTGCCTTATAAAGTATATTATTTGTTGTCGTTGTCAAACTTTATATAATTTTAAGTAAAATAATTTGAATAAAATAAATTCTATATTAATGTTTTTTAAGTGAAATTTCTGAACTTTCAATATTATTTCATTAGTTGAATTAAATCATAAATATTTTTTATTGTCTGCCAACATCCGTTTCATTTAAATAATGTCGAAATAGCGCTGTTTTTCTCGCAAATGTAGCGAGTTAATCCTGCAAACTGACCAGCCTGTATCGGCCTGACCCTGCCCACTGTCCGCTGCCCCCTGCACACTGCCCCCTGCCCACTGCCCATCTGTCACAATTAGCCGCGGTAAACCAGAAAACGATTCTGCTTCCGTTTTGTCATTAAATGGCGAACGCAAAGGCGGCCATTTTACATTCGCCTGCATTGCTAATGAAAGCAGAAATATATTCCAACCATAATGAATCTTTGCATTCATTAGTCACTACGTAATGTTAGCCTGTGGTGAAATATTTCTTCCATTCATAATGCATTGAATTAGATCCCTATTCCTGCATGCGTTAACTTTGCACGGAATCATAATGTGACAATTTTAATTAAATTGAGCTCACGAAATTAAATTGCATCGCGGTCTTTCAGAAACTATATATCTTTTAGAATGGAAATTAAATTTGTTTTAAGGTACTCATCATTCCCTGTTTCCACACCCAGTGCATATGGCACTGCATTTGTAAACCAAATGCAGCGTATTTCAATAATCTGATACATTAAGGTTAAGTGATTAGTTCTACGCTTCAGGCGTCACAATTTAATGTTCCTGTTTAAGGGTGATTTCAGCCATGAAACTGGTAAAGTCTAAAGCACGAAATTTCTATGCAAGCCGATCAACAGAATTTCTTTTACAAAGACTGTTTAACAAACTTCCCGCCTAGGTAAAGAACTCAACTAGTTTCGAGCAAAAAAGCGGACGATTAAATGAATACATCATTGAAAATCAAAACTTAAAGGTCTAAAAATGTGTTAACTATATATCTTCCTTTTTATAAATTCTAAGTATTACTTTTTACCTTTCAGTTTTATTTTTGTGTTTATTTGATTACTAGGATAATTTCCTGTTATTTTTATTTGTACTAGAAACGCGCTTTTAACTTTCATTTATTGTTAGTTTAGCGCCACCTCGATATTGTTAATTTTTGTATAAATTTGAATTTAAAAAAAATCTTTATTGAATCAATATTTAGAAACTCATAAATGGTAGGCGAATGGATCAACCACTACAAAACGAGACAGACTTATCTTCACTCGATTTCCTTATTCAAGATTTCACCTGAGAATAGCCATGGAGTCGTAAACACTCGACCAGGGATCAGATTGTATTTCACGTACAAAAATGTTCATCTGTTGTTTAAGTTTATCGATTTTAAATATTTTGTTTGACGATTTAATTTTTATTTCGTCAAATAAACTTACTCTTGTAGTCGTGCCTTCGACCATGCTTGGTGGCCAATGATTCTTTCCAAGCTACGACTTCGACAAATACGTGCAAACTTATTTAAAATTATAATAAGCTATTTTTCAAATCGAAACGTTGTGTATCCCGGTGGCAGTACACTTTTATCGCGTGAGATTTCATGTGGCTGTCCTCAAGGCTCTGTTTTGGGACCACTTTTGTGGAATATATTGTTCGATGATTTTCTCGAACTTCCCCTTCCTTCATCATGTATGATTCAGGCTTTTGCCGATGAATGATGTATTTTGATTGAGGGCAATAGCCGCAGATCTCTGAAGGGTGACGCAGCTAATGCATTAAATAAAGTATCCGATTGGGGTATTCGAAATAAATTAAGTTTTGCTCCTCAAAAAACTCAATTCTCACATTGCATCACTGTCATGAAGTGTTCTTTTTCACACTGCATCGGGGAAGCATCTGCAAGGGAGTGACAGAAAAACTATATTTTAATACCTGTTTGTCATAATTCTTACCTACCCTATAGCATATCCTTTAAAGGGTATTATTTATTTGTCTAACTCACCCCAATAATTTGATTCGGGTTGTGGTCCTTTTGCTAGTGTCTTGGACTCACGGCTCAGAGGTCCGTGGTTTGAATCCCACTCTACTGCAGCTTGATTCCCATTTTCTAATAGTGAGTTATTTACAACTCGTTAAAAATGGTCACCAAAATCAAATATTTGGGTAAATCATAAGAACGCAAATATTATTTTTTATATAAAAAAAAAAAAAACTAATTTGGTATTATTTTATGACAAATTGAAAGTTAGCCCTGGTGAACAATTTTATAAGGCAATATTAATACCTGCATACGACATGTTATATCACCAAACTAATTTGTATATTTTTTTTTTTAATCCGTTAAGAAAAACACTATTACGTCCTGTACTCACGAATGACTCTGAATACTGGATATTGAGTAAAAAAGATCAGTCAACTCTCCTCATAATCGAGCTAAAAATAATCAAAAAGATATTCAGAGCTGTGCAGTAAAATGAAGTTTAAAAATTAGGCTAAACGAAAAAGTCAACAATATAAACAATGAGTCTAATATAGTACAATTAGTTGAAATAAAGAGGATCCGATAGGCGGATCAGGTAGAAAAAAAATATTGAAGAGAGAGTGATGACAATAAGATACTTTACCGTGAAGATAGACGTAGCGTTGGTAGACCCAAACTCTGATAGCTGGATGCAGTGCAGCGGGATGTGGATGCTATTGGCATCAGGAGCTGGAGGAGAACATGCAAAGGGAGATTATGACGAATGTTGGAGGAGGTCAAAACCCACAGTGAACTGTAGAGCCAATCATGATGGTGTATTTTTTTCACAAACTGTGTTTTAATATATTAACAATTATATAATAATATTATGTTTAATATCGATTTGATACGTCAAATTATACATAAAATACTGTTGAAAACGCTATTGATATTTTTTATTTAAATGTTAAAATATTTTTATTCTTACTTAAAAATTGATTTATAGAGAAATTAAGACGGTAAAAATGTATTTTTTTGCACTTGGTGGCAAATTATGTGGGTATGCATTTGTCGATTATTGTTACACTTCAATATCCTTTACCCACAACAACTGTTCACTTCCCACCTCCAGTATCCTTTGAAAACTCGCCACAGCAAGACCTCGTGTCGTGTTTATTTTTTCGCCAAACGTGTGCCGCATCACTATTTGTTTCCACCAACCACCAGTGTTCAGCTCCAGATCGGGGGCCTGTCCTAGAACGAACCAGGTTAGTAGCTTCCATTCCTGATCCATTTCATTTGTTGGAGTTGTGACTGATTGACATTGCATACCAAATATCAAAGATATTCATTCACCATATATATTCATAAAAAATACAGTCCGCTATATCGTAGAAGCTCTAGGGCTTCGCCTTGAAAATGTAAAATTGTATTTTTAATCAATACACTGAATTTATAGAGTTCATGAGGAAGTTTAGTGGTTTTTAAAAAATATTAATGTATCGTATTATTAGCGCTATTATTTTTTAATGTTTTGTAATTTTAAAATTACTCCGCACGTGCAATCACAAGTTCTCTTTTGAGAGTTCTGCTTATTAGTGAGTTGGCTTCCGTAAAATGGAAATCTATCACAACACTCGACCATTATGGTCCGCGTATGAGAAAACATTTTTTTATCCAATTTCCTGTAGAATTGAACTTCCTCGTTCCGTTATTGATAACGAGTTCGAACTAAATATATGCCTGGGAACGACATGAATCTTGTTAGAATGAATGAGATAGACATTTTGTTTTCATAAAGAGCAAAATATTTTTTAATAAATGGTAACTGATTACTGTTCTCTTTTCTCCAGATTAAAACACACAAATCACCTCGCGTGTAATATTTTTGATATAAATATTAAAATTATTGATTAAAATACGTCAAATTAACAGTTATGCATGACCTTCCATGTATGTACATACAATATATCGTGGTTATACTGCCAAAAAGCTTTAACTCTCAAATCCCTGTTTTGAGAAATCAAGCATTTAAGTTTTGTTCCAATTTTACTATTTTGTATACTATTTAAATAACATATTACAACAGAGATGAAGAACATTTAAGATAAGGTAAAATAGAAGTCTAGGCATCTACAGGGCTTATGACCTGTCAATGGCTGGTTTAAGTGGCCACTTTACACACTGTGTAACATTCACCATTCTGCCTATATTTGAACATCTATATTCCTTCAATTCTTTCATCTGTTGATGTTTGTGAAGTTTTTTTTTATTTTTTTTTTTATTTATTTTTCTTTTTTAAATTCAAAACAATTTTTTTTTTTAAATTCCCGCCAAACTGCAGAAGCAGTTTTTTTGCAGGGATTTCTCTCTTTAAACATTTTTGTAACATAATATAATAAATGTTTACATAAAATTTTTTTTTTTAAAAATCTTAAAAATATCAATAAAATAAAAGTTTAAAAAAAATTAAATACAAGTTAATCAAGTCTTTTTTGAAAACGAAATATATAAAAAATAATAAACAAACACTTTTTTTGACACTGTTTTAAATTGTTTGGTTTCCCCATTTTTTTATATTTTTTTTTTTTTTATAGACTAAACTTAGAATTTAAGAAAAAGATTTTTAAAACCAATTTTACTTTGTTTTTATTCACTATTTTTTATTTCGTCCGGGAGTCTCTTTACTATTTACTCTTTACTAAGTTAAAGAGCTGAAACTTTTATTTATACCAGCCATTGACAGGTCATAAGCTCTGTAGATGCCTAGACTTCTATATTACCTTCTCTTAAATGTTCTTCATCTCTGTTGTAATATGTTAATATAAACAGCTCCCCAGGGAGTTGAATCCAGTCCTTGTCTACAAAAATTTGGACAAACTCAAAATATTGTTTATTTAAATAAAGTAAAATGTTAAGTGCTCATTTAAGAACATGTTTTTAATTTTGCCGTTTCTTAATTTTACATCGAGTCAATATTAAGTTATTTAAAGCTTTTAGCCTGAATAAAATATCGGGTATACGACTTAACCTTAAATTTATTTTTAAAACTACAGATATATGAAATTTAATATGGCTTAGTGTATTTTGCCAGTTTTTAGAGCGCTAAAAACTTTAAAAAACTGCATCATTAGGTCAAATCCGCATATTTTCGAGTTAACGTTTTTTTCCAGTACACCCGCGATATATACGTTGTTCAGACTAATAGACGTATGATAAAAATTTATAAATATTTCACACGCAACAACAATAAATTTATGTTTAATAATACATGACGATGAAATTTAGCCCCCTACGCTCATTGTTTCATGAAAATATTATGTAATATCGTCTACATTTTTATTTTCCGCATTATTCTGTCAGGGCTAAAAGGGTATACGTACAACCAAAATAGGTTTACGTATCAATCAAATGTTTTGAAGCCTTGAACCTTAGAACAAGATGATTTATTCCTTGTTCAACGGTACTGAAAGCTTAAAACTCAGATAATGCTAGTTTTTCATTATTAATAACATTTTATTTTGTTTCTTTAACTATGCCTCGCCGCGTTTCGCGAATCTCTCACATGTTTATGAAAATATGTTTTCAAGATTAATGGTAATTCTTTTTAGTTGTTAGCAAGTTATTCTACAGAAATTATTTCCGGAATATTGTCGACTGGGAGAGAAATAAATATTAATAAAAATGCCGGGAAATGTACGACTGGAAACATTTCATTTATGTCGTGCTGCGTTCATGAAAGAATTCTCCGCTTTAATTAAATTTCAATCATTTTTGATGAAATAACAACTTCTTTTTTGATAGCGGGATTTTTTAACGAACTGATTCTATTCCTTTTTACTGTGGTCCGGTCTTGTGTGATTTGCGGTTACGTTTGTGAATAAAATCCTAATTTCTGAGACAATAAAACAAAATTATAATAAAACTATTTAATATTTATTTTATCACCGACCGGTTTTGTGGCTACACAAGCTAAAGAATCAAGGTCAAATTAAATTATAAATATTTTCCTATTTTATTATTTTCACAGTGTCTACTAAATATTAAATTGGTTGCTAATCAAGGAAATATTATGTTGCTAAGATCCGCTTCGTTTTAAAATGGTCAGAGCGTTTGAATACTATGGAAGAGTTTTTGAGCACGATATCCGACATGTTTGAAATGAAATATTTATATAAAACTGTGTTTTTATAACAAAACATTTGTCCTCGGACTGCCGCCTGAGGGGTAAACCTGATTATCTTACCTTTGTGTCAAAAAAAAAAAATTTTGCACTGCGGTTTGTATATTAATACAGTGCCCTATGTACCACTAAATGCGGAAAGGGGATAATGGTGAGGAACTCTATTTGTATATATAACCTATATTTGAGCCCATTGCAAGTCAAGTGACATTTTAAAGATGAAGTAAATTTATTTCTATTACATTTCTGTGATCAGCATAATCCGGAAACCTTTTTTTCCTGATCCTTTGTGTACAAAACATCCATGTTAGTTATGATTATCAAAATGGCTTGGAAAAAAAAATAGGCTAACGGAGTTAAAATTTTGATTTTGCGTCATTTTACGGTTCACTTTAACTGCAATGGGCTCATTTAAAACGGTAAATTTGTGATTTCTAACTTTTAATAAGATTATAAATCACTAGAATAAGCTTATTAAACACAACCTGTTCTGTTATTTTATAAAAGAGTTTTTTTTATGTTTTTAATATCAGTTGTATCACATTGTATCAATTTATGTAAAAATGCTTGGCAATATCAGAATACTTTTTTCAAATTTCTGAACCATCGAACGAAAATGTAAGGCGTACACAAGCGAAGGGGTTGGTTATTATAAATATAGTAATCTCGGAGATCGGTTTAATGTTACCTTGTAATGGCTTCATTATTTTCGGGGATCAAATTTATAGCTATTTACCCTTGTTACTTGCCTCGTTTTCTTCTTCGTCGTCTGCGTTGTTCTATTATCGCTGATTTTAAGTCATCGGCATAAAGTAGTGTTCACACAAGGACAGGACAATACGGTATTGTCCCGGCATCGGATCTATTGTGACGGGAAGGCTATTATCATATGATTACTCCTCGCATTGATTTCGCGTGAACGCACAAGGATAGGACAGTGGGACAATACCCAATCGCTCAGCGCGTTCGCATCCGGAAGAAATTGCAATGTAAATATGTATACCTTTATAACGAACGCGACTGTTTATGGCGCACTGATTACCTCACTCATAGGGACGAACAGTGCAGAGCAGAAAACGCGGTGGGGATGATTGTAGCAGCTATCGAAATGTCAGCTATTAAAATTATTCAGTTCATTCTTCAACACTTCCGATACATCTTGATGAAAAATACGAATAATAATTTGCGAACTCGCTCGTAACGCGCGTCGTTGTGGATTCATTTTCGCAGCGTTCCGCGTGTAAACTACGGTCAAATCGTTGTATTGTGCCATTGTCCTTTCCTGCGTGGTCGAGACTGTTGACACAGCTATGACAAGATAATATTCTCCAGCCAATCGTCCTGTCCTCGAATGAACCCAAATGTGACCATAGTACCTTGGACTCAAAACGTTAGGGAAAAAAAAATAAAAAGCAAATTAAAAGTTCACTTTTCTTTAATGATAAAACATGTTTCAGTTTCATTAGTTCAACACGTCCAGTGAAGATATCTCATTTGAATTTGCAATGCGTTTGACGTGGCTGCAAAGATTTGCATTTAATCGCATATTAATATATATTTACATTGAATGAAAACACCGATATGTTTGGAATGATTATACAGTACTCGAAAAAGCGGATTGACGTTATTTTAACAATTATTTTACAAAATCAACAAAAAACGTTTTATATAGTTAATATACATAAACTCGAAATCTTCTATATTTCATAACATAATAGATAATTGATTTTCTTTGAAATTGGCTTTTTACATTATATTTCGTTTCACAGTATAAGTTAGTTTAGAACATACAATACTCGTTTTATTTACAATATAATATTATTTCATTTACATCTAAAAGCAATAATTTTAAACATAACAATAAATTGATATACGTATTTAAACAATGGTTCCTAAAATAATCGTATACAAGAAGTGGCGTCCTTAAAGGTACAACATTGTATTCTACATTTTATATTATGAGCCCGCTACGTAAAACTGTTATGAATAAAATTCATATATTATTATACAAGTATCTTCCAAACTGTCAAGACATTAATCTTCACAAGATTGGATGATTTATTGTTCCCGCAGTCTTTTTGATTGATTTCGACTCAATTTTCTAAAGTTTTGGCACATTTATCTATTTATTTACTCGAAAACACACAGCGAAAGTAGAAAACTCAGTTTCGAATCGCGATTATAAATATTATCCCGTATATCAATTTAACTTTTAACGCGGATTTTTCATACGAATCGTCTAACAGACATGTCGAAAATTGTTTGTCACAAACAACTGTCAATTATTTGAAAGGTTACGGCAATAACTACGCACACAAGAGAAACATAAGTCTGTACGGCGGCTCTACTCATGACGTTATTCTTGGAAGAGTCTAAATTCTCCTTCGTCACGTGTTCGTGACACCGACCAATCCCATCCACGTTGACGTCCGCCAAGACGTGTCCGTGTACTTCCAGCGGCGATATGCAGAAGTTCGTGGTGAGGAAATCGCCGGACGAGGCGTTGCCCAGGGGACCTTCTATGAGGGAATGGATTCTACAGTCGCAGGGGAAGTGGTTCCCTCTCACGCTGAGGACCTCCACCCCCTCCACCGTCACCACCCCCGGAGCCGGGATCTCGAGTAGGTGATTACCGTGTAATCTGAACACTCGCACGCTGTTGTTGTAGCTTATGTTTATTTCTTGCACGGCGTCTATCTTGTTGTTTAGAATATTCAAATTATCCACGTACGACAGTCCCTCGAAAGCCGATATTCTGATGATACCCAAGTCCGACTCTTGTAAGGAGAGAGTGTGGATGTGTGTCATTCCTCTAAATGTATACGGCCGTAAAGAAGCCAAGTCCATGAACGCCAGTTTAATCAGACCGACCATGTCCAAACCCGAAAACGCGTCGGGCTCGATAGATCTTATCCCAGAAGGAAATCCAATATGTTCTACGTTTGTTAATCCCGAAAAACCATTTGTCATTATCTTATGTATCGGATTATTGTTTAACATAATAGACTTGAGGTAATTAGTTCCGGCGAAAGCGTACGCTTCTACTTGCGTAATCTTGTTGTGTCCAAGGAAGATGGATGACAGATTCTGAAGTCCAGCGAAGGCAAATTGGTTGAGAGTCGCGAGTGGAGTATATTGGATGGATAGTTCCTTAAGGCGAGGTAACCCTCGGAAGGCAAAAGGTTTAATGACTGATATGTTATTCCCATCGAGCGATATCTTGCGGAGTAGTTTCAGGCCATTGAAGGCGTCACTTCGAATGACGTTGAAGTTGTTTCTGGTTAAAGAGAGATGTTCTACTGTGGAAGGAAGAGAGCGGAGAGGAATCTCCAGCAGACCTCCGGTGTTGCAGAGTACCTTGAACAAATGAAAAAAATAGTTAAAACATAAGGTAGTTTTATTAATTGCATAGTTTTTTAGACAGTTTTATTTTAAGAAAATAACGTAACAAAAAAGTCGTAACCAATAGATTTTTTCTCACTTTTGAAAAACAATTTCGATCAAGCCACCTTGTTTATGTGTAATACCAAAGTTATGATTTATATAGTACACATATATAAAATTTTAAACAAATATTTACCCAATAATCTCAAAATTAAAGTCCTGTTGAAATGAAAGTATACAATACCTCGGAAGTTTCTTATATTGTTTTTCAATGTTTTAACCTTAAGTTCCATTGATAATTATTATATTTGAAAATCAAAACATATTATACAATATTTCGTTAAAAATAAAGAGTATTTGTTAATAAAATAAACCTATTTACATTGGCCAAAATTTGAGCATACGCCTCACTCCCGTATTGATTTCACTATTCTTAATATTGCTTGGTAACATGTAATGTTTGCATATTGTATTACTGCCACACTCAGGTAACAACAATTTAGCGCGGCAATCACTTATTGATTTATCGATACCCACAGGCAATTAGTAATACTGATTGGATGTATAGAGCGACACTATAGATAAATTATCAATTTTCGTAAACGATTATCAAAATATAAAACAAAAGGTTTATGGGAACGCAATTTCGCCGTATTTTTACAACTAACAACACCGCGCAAGACACACTGGAACTGCACGACATCGGCACGATCGAACCTCGCCAGAATCTGCGTGTCCTCGGTCTGCCTCGGTTCAGTTGGCTTTTGCTCTCTCTCTTTAAAACTTACAAATACCCACATCATGTAAATTCGTGTCACGGTTAATTCATTCAGTGTTGTATTTCATTTAATCACATCTAATTTCACTACAGGTTTATCTTTTCTACGAAAAAATATACTCAAACAAATGAAATTAACATACCGAAATACAAACGCATTAACTATTTGAGAAAATAAAAATCTTTCAATGGTGAAGTAAACTATTACAAAAGAGATGAAGAACATTTAAGAGAAGGTAATATAGAAGTCTAGGCATCTACAGGGCTTATGACCTGTCAATGGCTGGTTTAAGTAGCCACATTACACACTGTGTAACATTCACCATTCTGCCCATATTTGAACATCTATATTTCTTAAATTCTTTTATCTGTTGATGTTTGTGAAGTTAAAGAGCTGAAACCTTTATTTATGCAGGTGAGATTTATCAACAAAAATTTGTACAAACTCAAAATATTGGTGACGGAAAAGTGTTTTTCCATTCAATTTCATGCTGCCACCACGTCAAGATAAAATATCATATTTATATATTTTTTTTGTTATTAAAAGAAATATGTTTGTGAAGTTAAAGAGCTGAAATCTTTATTTATGTGGGTGAGATTCATCTGCAAAAATTTTGACAAACTCAAAATATTGGTGAAGGAAACTAGTTTTTCCATTCAATTTCATGGTGCCACCACGTCGAGATGAAATATCATATTTTAATTTTTTTTTTTTTTTAAAGAAATATTTGCGTTCTTATATTTACTCAAATATTTAATTTTCAACGAGTTGTAAATAACTCACTATTTGAAAATGGGAATCAAGTTGGGGTAGAGTGGGATTCAAACCACGGGCCTTTGAGCCGTGAGTCCGAGACACTAGCCACGGGACCACAACCCGATTAAAATTATGTCTCGATTAGAGGTATTTTCCATTACGTATTAGTTAACATGCTACTATTTTTTGTTAATAAGTTATTCATAAAAAATAGCTTACCAATAGTAAACCATACAAATTTTAATATTTTTGCGGTGTAGTATTATCCATAGTACAAAGTTAAAAAGTAAAGACGCTGTACAAAACGGTAATTAATGAAAATTATGTTTCACCACATCGAAGGATCCGTTTTTGCTTTCTAAAATTAGCAATATATTAGCTTTCTCGCACCTTTTCGAACAATTTCTCACGTGGGTGGCTTTACCCTAAAAATCTTCAGAATAGCTTCATGTACCTTCAGTATTGGTTGGCTTAACGGCCCCAAGAGCGGGCGGGGAATGTACTCTTAGGATAATAGACAAAAATATAGCAACGTGCGTGATCCGATTATAGGGATATATCTGATATTACTTTTTTTATATTTGTGTTATTTGATATTCTAACTGAAATTAACGATCATCACAGTAATTCTAGATGATTTATGTCCCTGACACACGCTCAGTCCTGAGCTAAGCTTTGCGAGCACGGAAGAACAATTTATTCTCGGCGATAAATTCTTAAGTTTAATCGATAAACCGCCAACCACCATTTTAAACGGCGTAAATACATTAAGCCGATCACATTTATCGTATCCTCGTAGGTGAAGATTTTTTCAAACTCAATGTAGGGGACTTGAAGGAGGATTGACAGTATAGATACATCCATAAAATAAAAGCAGGCTGACAAATACAGAAATTCAATTCCTTCCCAAAATAAAAAAGATGAAATGCGGTCCCTTAAATAAATTTTCATAATGAGAATTAGAACCAAACACTCTTTTTTGTCGTGTTTCTGTCTAAGTTTTACTGTGTATTCTTTCAAAAATATAAATAAATTTTGATCACAATGTCAACATCTTAATTCAGTTTTAATTTGGTATAGGGAGGGTTCGATTTCTTGCAGGGCACCCGCTGGCACAGCACGGGTTTAAACTGTGCAACTCGGTTATAAGCTTAGACTATACCCTGTCTACGTAATCTATAAGTGTAAAGGAACTACAATTAATGCTATAAAACATGAACGTATGATTGTATAATAATTTTCTGTTTTTTTTTTTATTTCGTGTAATTTTTTTTTTATGTATATTCAAAATTATATAACTTCAAATTACTAAATAAATATAAAAGTGTAAGTCACCCTCCTAGCACAAGAGCTTGTTTCTTTTTGGAAAGTTAGTCATAGTGTAAAAAAATATAAGAAGATTGTGATAGAAAAAACAAAAAAACATGTATTATTTATTTTATTAATCAATGTATTTTCTTAAATGGTACATTTTTTTATTCTAATACAAATCTACTTTTGTTCACTTAGTAAATGTTATAACTGTAAAAATAAAAAATAGATATTAAAAAATCTCTTATTTGTTTCTATAAAAAATATTAGCGTTCTAATTTATTGCCCAAACATTAACATTTGAGGACATTTTAAGCTCGTATATATCTATGCTAGAAAATAGGAATCGATTTGTAGTAAATCGGGGTTTGAACCTCGGACTGATCTGCAATGTGACACTATACTACAAAACTACAATCCAATTTATTTCTTCCCTTTTTTAAAGAATTAAATATTTAAATTCGATCACTTTTTTTTCAAAATGTTGATTTTTTGTGATCAATTTAATTATTACCGAATAGTTTACTACGATATTAATACCCGTATGCAGAGACAAAACTTAAGGTGAGGAAAATACATTCTAATTTCAAATGCAGAGAATAACCCGAAGGTGAATACGATAGAATGTACTTTCCTCACCTTTAGGTTTGTCTCTGCATACGGGTATAAGTTTTCTGCGTGTATTTGTGATTGTTAACATCTAATTGTAATAAAACTCGGAAAATAAAAATAAGTCAGGGTAATATATTTTATACATATTATCACCGCGCTTGTTGAAGTTTTTAGTTTGATGAATCATAAAACTACTGTGGAGCTTACACAGTTATATCAATGTACACTTTTATTGTAATCTTGTTTTTTGGAGATATTTCTTTCTCTAATAGTTAATGATTTTGATAAAATTATCAATAAAAACTTCTTGTAGAGTTCTATTTTATACAAAATGACCAAGGATTTTTTATTGATTATTTTAGCAAAATTATTTTTTAATGATACAGTAATCATCATTATCATTATCATCAGCCCTCTCTCTTTCAGTGGTGAACATGGGCCTCTCCCTTGAATCTTCCCACCTATTCCTATCCTGACCGCATCTAACCACTTCTTGCAACCCATCTTACGTCATTAGACCTCCTTCTCCCTGCTCTAGTTCCCTATTCCAGGACTTTTTTAGTCCGTCTAGACATCTAGAGTCTGTGGTTCTGGCTATATGACCAACTTGGCTCCATTTCTGGTTAGCAACCCTATGGACCACATCGGTTGACCTTTGATCTTGTTCTTATCCATGGATGTGTTGGTTTTTCTGTCTCTCAACGAAAAACCCAGCATCCTCCTTTCCATGACTTTTTATATATTAATTCGAGCAATTTTTTTCGTGAACACAAAAATTTTACAGCCATATGTCAGTACAAAAAGAACTCAAGCATCCAAAATGTCTTCTTTAATTAATGTGGGTACTTCGGAGACTTCAGGAAAAACAAAAGCTTATTAAAGGCAAGGCATCCTAGGCCTAGTATTCTTTTTATTTCCACCCCTTGATTCCCTTTTCCGAGGTGTATTTCGTGTCCTAGGTTTACATAACTGTTTCTAAGGTTCGTCCATTTTCCAAGATGTCACATTATTGGTTTGCTCACTCATTACTTTAGTTTCTTAAACATTCATTGTTGTATTAACTTCATTTATCATGTTTTCAAATTCCTTACGGCAATAACAATCTATTGATATTACGATATGTTTTTTTCACAATTATTATTATCTGGTGTGTCATTTCAACGCGCTTGTTCACGACTAACTTGTAAAGGCTTAAATTGGCACAAAGCGTTGGTACATTATTTTTACAAACTAATTTTAGAAGGAAGTGTATTGAACACGTCCATATAAATCTTGATAAAGAGTAGACATTAAAAACAAATACTAAGAAATTTATAAAAGTTAGTTACAGATACAATTTATTTTGTCAATAATTCTTGATAGAAATATTTTTTTGTTTTTGATTTGTTAACAGTCTTATAAATACGTATTTTTTAAACTTGCAGGTAAATAATTGCCATTGCGCTTGTTAAATTTGAAAATAGTAGTAAAAATTATTGTTGAAATTTATTGCTACAAAAAAGGAAAACATTTTTGAAAAAATAATATAAAAGTCCACCAGTATTAAACTGCCACCACTTTTTCACTTACTACCATTTTTTTCCAATATATCTTAAATAATATTCTTTTGTAGGTTAATAATGTAATTTCAAAGGTATAACTTGTTTTTTATTATAAAAAGACTCATACGAGCGCGCTTTAAATAAGGCTGCTTGAAGATTATATGTTTTAAACAAAACATAACTTTCGCACTAGACTCGAGTACAATGCCATTAATTTTTCAGAAAGCTTTATTTTTTTTAATGAAAAAAGAAATATTAGCGTTCTTATGCTTTACTCAAATATTTCAATGAAGATGGCCATTTTCGCAGAGTAGTAAATAACTCACTAAAAGAAAATGGAAATCAAGTTAGGGTAGAGTGGGGTTCGAACCCCGGACCTCTAAACCGTGAGTCTGCAACACTAGCCACGGGGCCACCACCCAATTTGTTGTTAAACGATTGATTTATGATGATTTATAAACGATTTAAAATTAAAGTTTGGCAAATTCTGTATTTTGATTATTGAGGTACTCTGTTTAGTACTCAAATCCAATTAAATTATATTACGCTCTGCAATTCAAGGCATTATTTGTCATTTATCAATTGAGACAGCTATGAACTAATTTCCCTTCTCCCTGTGCTATCTACCTAGTTACCTTTATCATCAAAACACTCATGGGTCAATAAACTTAATTATTTGAAATACATAACGGAATTCTTACGTCAGATAACATGCGTACCTTGGTATTAATTAAACCTTTGATTAAATAATATTAATTGGGTGTACAAAATAATATTTAACTAAAAATTATCTTGATGTAAAGTTTGTTGTTTAATGGTACACATACATGAAAATAAAGATACAATACTAATATTGTTGAATGACCAAGAAATCATACCCATAAATACTAAATGTGCTTGAGCCTTTTTTTATCTTCCAGGATAAATTATCTCATACCATTATAATATAATGTAATGTCCATGCGGCTCGACTGTGAAATCATCTCCCATCCACCATTAAAGATGTTACTACATTATCTCTGTTTAAATCACGTCTGAAGAAACATCTCCTTTCTCTTCCTTAATCTCTCCTCCTTTTCTCTTTCCTTTTTTTTCCTTTTTCCCATTGAGTGATCGTTTTGATTTAAGGTCATTTATAAACAAATACGTTTTTTTCTATTTTTATGTATCTTTAGCTTTTTAATATTTATTTTCTATTAAATATGTTATGTAACTTGAATTATAAAAACAAAACTATAATCTTATTGCTTGGTTGGAAAAAATTGCCATTTGGCAATAAGCCCGCCAATGTACAAATAACATTATGTACAAAAAGTTAAATAAATAAATAAACGTAAAAAAATAAAAATTAAACCACAAAGAGGATTAAAGCATTTTAAATGTGGTGCAATAGAAGACTGCCTAGAATATCATCGATCGAGAGTCTTTGCAACGAAGAAATATTAAGATGCACGAAAAAATAAATACTGTAATAAAAATAAAACTAAAATACTTTCACTAAGATTTTATGCGGGGAAAAAAATACGAAATTACAAATCTTTAAAGAGAAAAAAAAAATCTACACTTTAAGTTATTCACGTAGACGCCAATATTATATTAATATGCCAAAATTTCATACTAAACATTTGGAAAAAGTTATGTATATCGGAGAATAAATTTCCATAACAAATGTCTTTACAAAATTCAAACTAAAGTTAAAAATATTTGTTTTTCAACCTCCTTAATTAAATGTTGATTTTTAACATTTAAATCATATTTTTTAAATATATGTTTATTTTGTACTTAAATTATAATATTGTAATCCCACAGCAAGCACAAGAGGTTGCTTCTTTCTTGGAGTGGTATTTCGTTTCGTTTTTTGTTTATGCACTTTTGCTTTATTATGTACTTCTTTTTGTTAACATATTGTAATTTTTTTTATATTAAATAAAAAAAATAAAAAAATGTTCGTGTACGGGCGGATAAAAAATAAAGTTGTGTATGTGATATAGAACCATAATCCTGGATGATTGTTTTCGACCCAATGACTAGTTATCTTCAAAATACAAGAAATAAAATGAAGTGGAGATAAATGCGCCTCGTAGTGTAGTAGTCAGCGCATTCGCCTACTATTTTTGAGGTCCCGGGTTCGATTTTTTTTGTTGTTCATTTTAGTGACTCCCGAGGGCGTGAAATCCAGTCTTTTGTCTACAAACATTTGGACAAACTCAAATATTGTAAGAAATCAATATAATTTACTATCCAACTATAAATATACAACTGTTTAGAGTAAAGGTAAAAATATACATTTACTTATTTTTTCAAAATCATAAAATACACTGAAATATCCACGAGGAAAGAATACGTAGCATATTACATTAAAGTAATTTGTTTGGAAACAATATTATTCTAAATAAGGACAATAAAATTCTTGGAAACGTTTTTTATTACGTCTGGAAAAGCCTTCCACTTTTACGAACACCAGAGTCGCGATTACAAACGCTATCTTCATCGGTACATATCGAGACGATATACTTCACTTTTTTAGTATCTCTATCTACCTCGGTATGGCAAATTTTGATCACATCGATACGTGTTTTTATTATCTTATACGTCATATAATCAAATTCCACAAATAGGTGGCGCTGAAACTTTACTCCAAATTCAATGCTCAATTAAAATTAAAGTATTCGTTTTTCATATTTTATGAAAGCTTCTATGATTAAAAGTAGCTTAGTCAAAACAATTGAAAAAAAAATTATCTCAATTAAACACATTAATCCAATTATCTGAGAGACCTCTTCCAACCTCTTTCACAGCATGGGATATCTCTTCGTTCTAGTAATGAGAGAACTCTTTCAAGGCCCATTCGCCACTCTATTTTTTTGCCTTTTCTTTCACAGCAGTATTTGCTCGATTATGGAATAATCTATCCACTAATTTCATAGACGCCTTCTTTATTAACATTCGAATCGCGTATGAAATGGCACTTCCTGAATATTTGAGTTTTTTCTTTCTCCTCCCGCTTTCCTTTACTCTTTACCCTTTCATCTTTTCATATTATATTTAATCAATATTTTATTTTATAATGAGAATATTATAATCTACCAACAATATGTTGATATACCACTGATTTTCTCAAATTGATCGGTTTGGGTAGGTAGAGAGAAATTGCCTCAAGACAATATGCGTGCTCTTATGTATATGTCTGTAATTTGTATATATAGATACATAAAAAGTTTAAATAAATAAATAAATTGTAGCAAAAACTGCTTACTTTAACATGATTTTATGACATTTTGCAATTCTTAAAACCGTATGCTTAACTATTTCTCTCTATTACAAAGCCTAGCTCTATCGATATGTCGATATGCGCTCCTAAGAAGTCGGAAGAAAAAAAAAATATTTCAAACAAGCGATATTTTTTTCAAATTTCAAAGATCTCGTGGTATTACGCATGCGTTCGAATTATCCCGAATTTTCAAACTTCACTGCTTGATCGAAATCGAAACTGTCGAAATTTAATCAGCCCTCAATGACAATTTTAAATGAACTTATTCCTCTTTCGTATCTTAAACAGAGTTTTAAGAAAAAAATAGCCACCCTAAATTGACTCCAAATTCAACTAATCGAAATTAAAGCCAGACTTGCTCGGCGGAACAACATTTTTGTCATTTTGAATGCATAGATATGCGTATTGTGGGGTACTTGAGCCCTCGGTACATATCGATGTACTTATATCCAAAACTTGATTATACAGGGTCGGAAGTATATCTTCGTAATCACTCGGGAGAATTTATCTTTAACTATACCGTCATGGTAAGTGTATGACTTTCATATCTTACGATTGTAATTGCCCCCCAGCTCAGTCTGGCAAATGGCGAGAGGTGTGCATTTATTTCCCCGCTATATTTTGCTTCGGAAATTTTCCTGACGCGTATAAACTCATTTGTCTTCTACGAATTTATTATAAAATACTTTTAATTAAATAATTAATCATTTTTCGCTTGCTTGCACATATACCCATTCTATGTAATTGTCACTTTCTACTTAATGAAGCATATAAAACAACTAAGAAATAATGCAGTGTTATTTTACTGACAATATTTTGAGTTTGTTCTAATTTTTGTAGACAAAGACTAGATTCAACTCCCTGGGGGGTAAAAGAATTGAAGAAATATAGATGTTAAAATATGGACGGAATGGTGAATGTTACACAGTGTGTAAAGTGGCTACTGACAATATTTTGAGTTTGTCCGAATTTTTGTAGACAAAGACTAGATTCAACTCCCTGGGGGATGAAAAAATTGAAGAAATATAGATGTTAAAATATGGTCGGAATGGTGAATGTTACACAGTCTATAAAGTACCTACTTAAACGATCCAATAACCGGTCATAAGCCCTGTAGATGCCCAGACTTCTATTATTACCTTCTCTAAAATGTTATTCATCTCTGTTGTAATATGCTATTATTTTGTTGATTACAGTTTTTTTAAAACATTTTCAAACCAAGCTTAGTCGAACCCTATCAATATTAACAATTTGAAAATTATTTTTAAATCACATTGGCAAAAATATTTAAAAATACTCGTAATTCATATATTTATATTTTAAATATCTTGTTATCAATAAACGCACAAACGTGAATTTCAGCAAATAACGAGAGGATAAAAGGCGAGTTTCTGGAGCCTCCAAACCAGAACTAACTAGTTTCGAAAATATAAAATATTTTAGCGTTCATCCACCATATTTATTTGTAATATTTTGGGAGAACGTATAAAAAAAACAGTAAATTGAGGGTACTATTTGCAAACCCGGCAAAATCCATCTTTCTTTATTTTGAGCAAATCACAAAAGACTGATACAGTACTTAACTTCAACATTTTTTTAAACTTCAATTTTTTATTAAAATCGGTCAATATTTTATACGTAAGCAGTGATGACATATGCATGATTATGTCAAGAAACAGTAGTGAAATAATAAAATTAATTTTATTCATTCCAACTTTACAATACTCAAGTAGAGGTTGCCATGGTTGCAAAATACCCGATAATTTAAAAGTCAAGTTCTTACATTTAAAACCGTATGTTTAACTGATAATGTTATAATTATTGTAAACAACTATATTCTGAATAAGTTTTAATTAATATCTCACTTTTTTCAGATTTTGGATTTTGCCGGGTTTGCAAGTAGTACCCTCAATTGAACGTAGTTATATAGAAAGCAGCCAGCCATAGAAAAGTGAAACTGAGATAATAGCCATTTTGTAATAAAAAAAAGATTGAATTATAAAATCTACACAATATCTTGAATGTGTTTGACTTTAACAAAAGATAAACAATAAATACATATATATAACAAACAAGAATCTTATTGTTTATTTGAACAGTTTAAAAGATTTTTAAAGTACCATAAGATTTTTCTAGTTTTGTGGGCGTTTTTTGCAAATCGAGAAATGCCGTTTTTGTGATCGACACCTTTTTTCGGAGGTGATTAATACAGTTTTTTATATGTAAGCGGTCTGGCTGTTTTTAGCAGAACATAGAATTGACCTTATTGCACCCGATAACATCAGAATCTCATTTTTCCGAAATTGTGGACTGGCTGCTTTCTGCATTCATTCAATTATGAATTAATTTTCACAAAAATTAAATACATATTATTCATTTATATTGTTAATTTTATTTCAATATATATTTTATAATTGTTTACATGTTGTAATTGATGAAAAATAAGTTGTGCCTTTTTTTTATTTAAATATATCTGTATCCCATGTATTATTTTTCATTGTTTGTAAACCAAATAAATAAATAAGTCTTGCACTGGCGGAGAGATAGTGGAGTATATTCAGCAGTGAAAGAGTTAACCCGGCGTCGAACTATATATGCCGAAAATGTAACACAAACCATGAACATGGGTGTGAGGCACACGAACGCACTTTGAACCCACCTATCTCAGCCCATGCGCAAGACACTACTAAAACAAAGCAAGCTATCGATATGTCAGTCTTTCCACTCCAGTAGCTCAATCACAAATAACTGTTGAAGTGCTTTAAAACATGCTAAGCATTTATTTATTTATACTTTTACATTGTGCATATTATTTTTTTGAGCTATCACAGTTAACAATAATGAACATGCTTAAGTTATCGCAGTCATAAGTCAACTAAGTCTCTAAAGCTAGGGTTTCCTAGGACAGCGGTGCCCGTATTTTAACGGCCGAAGTGAACGGTGATGCAGTGGACAGCCGTCGTAAAGGTGATTAGAGAGTGGTTTCCCAGGAAAACGGTGTTAAATGGTGTTGATAACACCGTTTTCCTAGAAAACCACACTCTAGTCACCTTTACGACGGCTGTCCATTGCATCACCGTTCACTACGGCCGTTAAAATACGGGCACCGCTGTCCTAGGAAACCCTAGCTTAAGTCAACGTTCGTGTCTGTTTGTTTTTTGTTTTCCTCGTCAATAAATACAGTCCATTGGCGAAAAATCAGCGTTTACTGTAAAAAATAATACAATATATTGCATTTGCAAAAAAGTAAGGATTATCTAATACAAAAAAAGTGAAAATTAAATTACAATTTCTATGGCGACTGCTTTTTTTGACATTTAGCTAGCCAACCGCCGGCTAAATGCAATAAACAACATAATAAATAAATAAATAAAAACAGCAGCTTTGGAATATTTTCCGAAACGTAAATATTTTGACGTATTAGGTGTTCACGGATGTTCCATAGTGATCGCTAAAACGATTAACAACCATGGTGAGAAATTGTTATCACGTCGATAGTTATTTGTGATTGAGCTACAGTTACTGAATGTAAGGGGTTGCAACGTTGTCAATTCTATTAGTAGTAAGAATTTTAAAATGTGCCTCACACCCAGGTTTATTGACGCCAGATTAATAGACTTTGTAACTTTACTATAGACTGCAGATTTTAATTTTATATCTATTCCAAATTCTAAAGTGTCTACTAAAATTAAATAAAGAAAAATTAGTAGGTTACCTGGGACTGTGACAAGCAGATGCACTCAGAAGGACAGGAGGAGGGAGATGTGGTGAAGAAATGATCCGACAGTGTGACAGTTATCCAACTCAGCGTCATCAATAACTGCCACATCGCAAGGGGCACCACTGAAATCATTCATCATTATTACCTATAGCCACAACTATACGTAATCATCATATTTTATCGATCAGAAACTTCATCAAACACGCGATGAACATCACTGTACGTATTTATGACACGTCCCGTTAAAGGTGAGCGAATAAAATACTATTTTCATATTAGAATATATGTACATTATTATTACGATAATAAAGCATCAATAACATGTCTAAATCTCAGTAGGCAAGCCTGAATTTAATCATATAAAGTATTTCAAAGGCATAACATCCTAAGTTTGAACTTAAGTTTCTTCATTTTCAGACACAAACTCATTAATTTATGAATACTTTCATAAGGAAACGAAATAAAAACGAATAATGAAAAGATTTCAAGTAGTCTTGGGAACAATATAATAATTAAAAATGATAATTAAAATACTGTTAACCATTTCTAAAGAATTCTCTTAACGTGAGGTTAACCCTCTTTTTGGTAAAAATAATGCATTGGAAGCTCCCACCAGTTACCCGGATCCATTCTAGAAATCTTGTCGCCTCTTTTCAGTTTCTCATGTTGCAAAAACAATTTTTAAACTTAAATGAATGGTCAATTACTTTTTTTAATGGTATGTTCTGCGATAGTAAAAGATTTATGTTATTCGGAATTCACATTTGCTTTCAATTTTTCTATCACTGTCAGTGCACTTTAGTGCATATTATAGTAAATTTGTCTGTAACCATCAATCTAATGTTGGCGGTGATAGGGTATGTTTGCTTGTTAGTAAACTGGTAGAACTCGGGAATACTGAAGCCGTCGCCACCCTTTGGTTTTAAGACGTGTTTGTTTAGTTTTTAGGCTCTTCTGGATTTTTAGCTATTTTGAGTTATTACTATTTTATCAGACGTGTGATATTTTGAGAAACAACTAAAGATATGTCTGGTTGATATTGAAGATTTGATTATTAACCTTACATCTGTAAATTTGCTTTTTGTTAATTGTTAATTGTCCTCATTGAAGTTTTTCTATTTTATTGTATTTCGTGTCATAATGGAATCGGACTGTGTCCGTCGATAAATTAATAAATAAATAGGAAAGGGCTAATGGTCTTCGAATAATGTGTCTCTTTATTCTTATATCCGTTTATAAAAATTCTGTTATTTTTAAATTATCTTTTGATTACAAAATAACCCTCCATTTGTTTTCAAAATACGAAAGTCGTTTTCACTTAGTTTTTATTAAGATAGTCTATAAAAATTTGCGTCAGCTTATTTCACTCAGTAACTTTTTCGTTTTATGAATACTATTCCACTGAATCCGAGAAAAACAAGGCTTTGATAACTTAAAACAGTGTCCCCCATTTTCATTGAAAATCTATGTAAGATGATTACTAGTCCAGATAGGGTAATAATTATAAATATGAATGATAAACAGATCTTAACGGAGAAAGAAAATCTTTTTGAGAAGGGAATATAGAAGTATAGGCATTTATAGTTCTTATGATCTCTCACTGAGTGATTAAAATTATTATTGAATAGTGATTTTTTATTTTCATTTCGTTGTTATTTATTGAAATTTTTCATTGTCTGGACTGGAAACGCTGAATTGGATTTACTGATGCAGTGCCCTTTACACAAACTGTTGAGAATAAAATAATGATGATGATGGATCTATAATTAGCATAAATATACGTTTGCATACTGCGATTTAATATAAGCTAATTCAAGAAACCAATATTTATTTCAATAATAATGAGAAAAAATTTTTTTTTACCGAAAACAATAAAGAGAAAGTTCAGTAATTTTTTTGTTAATAAACAAGCAAGCTTAGCCAAAAAAATATGTTTCGTATTATCAACCTTACATGTTAGCGCTATGATTTATTAAAGTTTGAAATTTTAAAATTACTCCACGTGTGACATTTATTTATTTATTAATACATAATAATGTTCCCTCACTGGGGTGTTTCGTGCCGAGGGAAACATTTTACAATAAATGAAACATGCCGTCAATTAGTTATTTAACAAAGTTAACATAATAATAAAATAAAAACGAAATCAATCTAATTAACCTAATTATCATTAACATACTAAGAAATATTAACTAAAATAATCGTAAAAAACCTGTCGACCAAATTTTGTAAACAGTACACAAATTTTTACCTAGTTAGCTTGATCCACTCAACGATCCGTGCGTAACCCACCTCCACTATCCATTTCTTAATAGCAATTTTATATTAACAAGTAACTTCGGTGAGTTCTGCTGATTGGTGTATTGGCTTCTTGCAAACCGGAAATATATCACAATACTCTATCGTTAGTTGATTTGGAAGAACTAGTGATGTCGTTTAATGTAAATCGTTTTTATTAAAATCATTTTTATTATTATTTTCATACATTTTCAAGAAACCTCGCCATACAATTTAATGCTCGTAAGAGATCATTCTTTCTTTCTTTCTTTCGTTTTAAGATTTATTTGAATTTTTTTTAGCACAACCATCTAGCAAACTAAAAGTTAAAAACTACATTTGATTTAAATATAACAACAAATATATTATAAAAAAGAAAGAAATTGCCTTAAAGCAATATGCCGCCCTTATATATTTATAAATTGTATATGCATATAAAATGAGTTAAATAATAATAATAAAAACATATGTTATTTAATGAACCTACACAAATTGTACAAATAAACCGAGCATTCAACAATGGCCTTGATATAACAAGGGACATCCTTGCAAAACCAGAGGTCCTGGTTCATCTCACTTCTTAAATTTTACTTCTTCGCCTCCTTGTGTGGGTCGGATTATTTTCTACTCTTCTTTAATTGTTTTCATATCTTTCGACTTAGTCATTTCGGTTTGATATGCATTTAAGAAGCAAGTATGATATTAATATCACGACAAACATCATCACTATCATGGTTTTCCACGGTACCCATTTTTTAACAGTATCGATTTTATCTTTCCGATTTTTCAAATGCTTAAAGCAATCATACGACATAATTTTTATTTGTTCGATGACAGCTTTATATCCAATATCACTGAACTTCTAAGAAGAATTTTATATTAATTCTGGAAATATTCACTCGAATTGCAGAGATAACTAAAAGCATTAAAATAAATAACAAGATGATTTTAATCCTCACTGAAGAGAAATGCACTTTGAGATAACAAGTGTTTCCTCTCCGTTTGAAAATACTCCGTTGCTTTAGAAATCATAACTCTCTGTACTTGGCGGATGATTTATAAGAGTTGCATCACACGGATCCGCTTACCAGGGAAGAGCTAACAGACTCCATCGAAATTTGGAATTGTATTTTATGATAACTTATTGCAACTAAGAGGGAAAACATTTTTGAGAAGGGAATATGAAAGTCTAGGCATTTACAAGGCTTATGACCTGTCATTGGCTGGTTAAAGTGGCCACTTTACACACTGCGTGACATTCATCATTCTTCCCATGTTTGAACATCTACATTTCCTCAACTCTTCCATCTGTTGACTTTTGTGAAGAAAATGAGCTGAAACCTTTATTATGCGGGTGAGATTTATCCGGTGTAAAGTGGTCACTTAAACCAGCCAATGAAATGCCAAGACTCTCATATTCCCTTCTCAAAAATGTTTTCCCTCTCTGTTGCAACATATTTAAAAACAACTATGTTTAGCCTAGCATAGGAAGCCATTGATATTTATGCACAGGAGAATAATTTATGGGTAGGTTGTAGTTAAAATATATTTTTCGAAATCCTAATACCCTTGGGTATTGAAGATCAAAACACTTTTTTGTTTATTCATAAAACCGAACATTTCATGTTTATATTATATTTTTGGTATTCGTTACTTTTTAAAGTATTTGTTTCTTGCGCATATTTTTCTTTATATAACTGTTGTAATTGGCTTAGGCCGTATATATAATAAATAAATAAATAATATTATCTACCTGTTTCAAATTTCTCGTTGTGTTTCAATAAGCTGCATTTCTTTCAATTTAATTTGTTTATCTAGTTTTTTTTATATCTCATACAAATTTTTATACGGCGTACTACATTTATTTATATTTCTATATCATAATATTTTTGTATACTGTACTTTTTTTTCCCATTATGCTGTATTTCTTTAATTATATGTTGTTCATTTACTTGTGTTTTATACCATTTATATCTACAAGTCTTATTGTAGTAAAAATTGATCAAATTAAAATGAAGTGTCAATCAATATCTTCAAAAACGTATAAAACTTACAAAGTTTTGTAATTAAAAATTAATTTTTCATATTTATCAAAGTATTCATATTTTCCATCCCTGGCTGGTGTGGTGCTTATTTCCCTCTACCCAGATGTACACTATCCAGTACACAAATACACTTCACTACACCGTACTAATTTATGTTCCCCTGGTCTCAAACTCTGTATGTGCTTAGTAAGAAGACAACAGGCAGATATTTCAGGGAAACCGTGCCGCAAGTGACGGATATAGATGATTAAGGCGTGTTCCAAATATGATGTGTCCGTTTAATCATCTGTTTTTGCCACTTCTTGTTTATATTTCCCAACAGTTCTATCATGTTTACGACATCTTCGAAATGCCGTGTCAGAAAATTTATTTCAAATACGAAATTGTATTTGTCCTAAAAGTTGTATCGAAAAACTTTCTTAAGATTGAACTTTATTTATTTTTAAAATATAATTTATTACAACTTTGTTTTACTCAGTAGTGTTTTCGTCCCTAGTTCATAGATCAAACGTCCGAGGTTTGAATCTCAACTACAACTTTATCTCAAATTTCTAGCACAATTACTTATGACTTTTTATGCAACCAAAATTTATAAATTAGGGTAAATTATAAAAACGCAAATATTGATTTTTTATTTAAAAAAAATATGTTATGAATACGATCAATATCTTAAGGCATTTACTATTTTTTTGGGGTTTACTTTCTTATAATATAAGTAGCTTTATGATTATATTTTATCTTATGAAATATCATAAAAGAATGAAAGATAAGTTAGAGAAGAAAAAAAACTAAATGTTATCCTTGTCCACTCCATACTTCTAGCATTTGGTGTCTCTATAAGCTACCCTCCCATGTCAGGTTTAAACGAGCAACAAGAATTCCAATCGTTCATGCGCTCTGTAGCTGCAAGACGTGCTAGGATATTTATTTAGTATACAGCGCCCTTGAGGTGATTTTCACAAAAATGGCGCTATATAGATCATCCAAATATATCAATAATAATAATTGCCCAGCCTACGCTTGACGACAGTTTTCACCGGAGTTTGCTGCGTCTGTTCTCTTATTTCCTTACCTAGAGTTAAATTTGACTGTACTAACAATAAATAATTGTTACTTAAAAATATATAATTCGTTTAAATTAAGCTATCTAGGTAATATTTTCGTTTGAAGGGTTTATTATTTGAAATAAAATTACAGCAACCCCACGGAAGCTAGTTTTATTGATTTATTCAGTCTAGTTCACACGATCAAAAAGTTTTAATCTGTTAGTTCCACGAAGGCTGCTAGGGGGGTCTCCGAGCTTCAGATAGGGATCAAATACGCCAGAAGCATGTCATGTCAAAATAAAATTTCGTCCAACACCTAATAAATTCTCGTCGCCAACCCGTACTAACCATGTTTACATCACGAGAGTATTACAACTTTCCCGTAAAACAGGACGAGTTTGACAACAAACGCTATCTTCGGGATATTTGGTAATGTGTTTACGATTTTCCCTGGCGGTCCTTTTGTCCAACCCTTTTATTCCACTCTCCAATAACATAATCCCTTCCAGATCGTTTTGGCCACTTCAAACGAGGTAAATCAATTTTCTTTAGAGATTTCGATTCACTGACTGAGCTCTCGAGTACTTACAAAGCAATCAAATGTATCTTAGTGGTTCATTAACTATCTTCTGCTTTATTATATGTTTCGCAAATACTTAAATAAAACAATTTGCGGAGCTTGATTCTGTTTACAAGCTTTGGATTCATCGATTGTTGTTTCGCGTGGGACGAGAACAATACTCTAATGTCAATTTCGTTTATTTTCGGCAAAGGACTTTTGGAACAATTTCTCGTTTGTTCTTAGAACGATGTTCTCTGGTTTTTAATCATCAAATGATCGTTTCTTTAATCAGAAGTTCTTGCTGATCAGAAAACAAAGTTTAAATTAGATAAATACGGCTTTTCTTCAACTCAATCGAATATTTCTATGAAGTAAATTTCTTTTACTCAAATCAATTTTTTGACACTAGAATGCAAACTATGTATTTTTAACTAGTAAGCGTTATGGAGTGGGATGGGATGAAAATACAGAGAAAGATATTGAAAGGAGGATAAATGCCGAGAACGCGGGCAATGGTGCACTCAATATTATATCTTACGAAGTGCATGTTTAGGGTCTCACCTTCCAGTCTCATCTGGGTAAAATTTATAATATTCAGATCAGACTGTTAAGGGGGATTGTACCGATTAGCATAATTTGTGAGGTGAAACATATAGGCGACGGTGTATATTTTAGGCTCTGTGATGTCCTGCCGGTAAAACAACTCACAACAGAAATATAAATATAAAATATGGTCATGAATATATATATATTCAAATATATATATATATATATATTCAGATATATACATATATATGTACGTATATATATATATATATATATATATACATCTATAAATATGCATATATATTTGTATAGATATAAATATGGATAAAGATATGGATATAGATATAGATATAGATATAGATAAAGATATAGATATAGATATAGATATAGATATAGATATAGATATAGATATAGATATAGATATAGATATAGATATAGATATAGATATAGATATAGATATAGATATAGATATAGATATAGATATAGATATAGATATAGATATAGATATAGATATAGATATAGATATAGATATAGATATAGATATAGATATAGATATAGATATAGATATAGATATAGATATAGATATAGATATAGATATAGATATAGATATAGATATAGATATAGATATAGATATAGATATAGATATAGATATAGATATAGATATAGATATAGATATAGATATAGACATAGATATATAAAAAAAATGATGATTTTTTTAAAAAGGCTCTATCCTCTTTAATTATGTACACACTTCTGTTTTAAATTTTGATATTCTGGTTTTGTATTTATTTTCTATCGTGTACTTATTTTGATAGTTTTTTAATATTTTTTATAAATACATGTTTTTTTAATGAATATATATTTTTGTGTTCACTCCTTAGTTGAGTAAGTTGTTATTATTATTATACAATTATGTAGTGTGATCATTTGTTTTCTTGTTAGCATAGTAAAGGATCTTCACCGACAACCCATATAAATTGGCTTGGTGAGTCCTGTAATATATATAAACATATATTTTTTAATGTAAATAAAAAATATAAAAATACCAGATTAATATTTAAGAGTTCCCGGTCTTTTTTAGAGTTACAAATTACTTTACGAGAACGAACATTAAATTGCAATATTGCATGGTTGTTCAATGGTCTACCACAAACCGTAATAAACGTAACATGATATTTTTAATTTTTAGTTTTTTTTATTTTCATTAAATAATTACTTAATAATCTTAATATTTAAGTCCTGCTAAACTGTTAGCATACAATTCGTCAGCAGTTGCATATGTATTGTTTCAATGCTGCATACTTAATCTACATAAATAATAATTTGATTTAAAAACATAATACATATTATATCACATCTATGACGAAATGCTTATAGCTGGACGGGTAAAAACCTTATCTGCCCTACTTTGCCAAAGAGCCTGGAGCCTATGGAAACGCCTGAAAAGCTCCAACAACACGCTTCTCTAAGCCACTGCAGGGTGGATACGTTCACCACTGTTGATATTATGCCATATTTATTACAATATTTGGGAACAGCTAGCCCTTCCATAATAGTTAACCTGGGTATATATTCTATTGGGAAGTTAAAATTAAAATTAAGTTTTCATATGAAAAATATATTTTAACAATTTTTTTTCTAAACATATTCAATTACAGGTTACCGACAAAGATACTTGGAATTTTCATACAAATATACACATTTTCGTACATAAATAAATATGTTACTTTATACCGTCTCTATATGTAACGATGAAAACAGCGTTTGTAATCGCGATTCTGGGCCGCAATTATGAACAGCTATTTTCATCGGTATATACTCAAACGGTAATATCGATATTTAAATACGAAAATGTGTATATTTGTATGACAATTCAAAGTTTCTTTGTTGATGGCCGGTAATTGAACATGTTGAGAAAAAAAAATTATAAACATATGCTATTTTTCATACAGAAAACCTTATTTTACTTTGTAGATAAAATTTTAGATAAATTTTAACTTCCCATCAGAATACGTACCCTGGTGTTTTAATCATGTACCAATTTCAAGCATGCAGACCAATTAAGTTGTACCAAAAAACAGCAGTAATTATATTGAAATATTGTGTCTCTGTCGATATACGTCTTTATGTAGTACCAATTTTGATCATTGAACTTTGTGAGGTTTGAATAAAATTAATTACTTTCTCTTGATAACCCCCAGGAAGTTATAGCACGTCGTATGATTTATTCTAAGAGAGATAAATAAATCATTCATAATGTATTAACAGGAACATTATATGTTTACAAGTACGAACAGTAGCTGTGTTAGGATTCAACTCAAATAGCATCTACATTCCATCTGGGGTTCCTCAAGGATCCCACTTAGTACCTTTATTATTTTTAATTTACATAAATGACATTGGCAAATTTATGAAAAATTACCATTTTCTCATGTTTTTTTTTCAAATCAATTAACAGGCTTAAGTAAGCCCTAATAGATTGCCATTAATGAGTAATACTTAATCTAAACAGTCTTAAAATATATTCAAATTTACAAAAGGTATAATTAACAAAAGGAATAAATATGGCATAATCTAGGCGGACGTGGCAAGTGTGTCATCGCTGACACACTTGATTATTATTTCTAACGATACTAAATTATTTTAAAAAGTTAAGTTAGAAAATAAATGTTTGCAATTACAAAACGACCTAAATAAACTAGCAGATTACTGTTACCAAAATCAGCTATTCTTACACACTGATAAATGTTTCGTTATTTTGTTCACTAGAAACAAAAAAATAATTATTTTCAACTATGAAACAAACGAAAATTTTCTTGTCCGGAAAATCGAGCTGAGAGATTTAGGTGTGATTATGGATGAAATTATGATGACTTTATTATACGCACCATTCAAAACAACCGCATCCCTCGTAATTTTAAATAATGCATACGTTCGCAGCCATCTTAAGTTTGCATGTGTTGTTTGGAATACTCGATATACAATTATATCACAACTAGATAAAAAACCGAATAGATTCCTTAAACTTCTGGGTCGTAAATTTGATACTTTTTTTGACTCGTACGAAGACTCTTCTTCCTTTCATAGTTTAACTTAAACTTAGAAGCATTTCTGATTTGTCTTTCATCTTTTTTATCGATAGTCTATATCTCTTAGTCATTTAAAATTTTACTACCTATTTTGAATGTTCAACAAAACTTTACAATAGACATGTAAAAAGTCGGAATAATCGGCGTACATGCCGTACATGCATGAGAAGACGCATAATGCAGAGGAAATTAGGTCTGTGTGTTAAGGTCCAAAGGTGTGGTATTTCATCCTCTCTGCCGATGCCTACAGGGAAGCGCGGAGGTTTGTTTTCCATGTAATATCAAAATGCCTGTTTTCAACATTTTTCGTCAGTTTTGCAATAATAAAATCTCCAAATCTGATCCTTATCATTCTAAATCTTTTTTATATGACTTTAAATATATATCGTGCAGCAAAAATGTCCGACACAATTATGTGATAAAACTTGTACAGCACGGTGTAATATTTTATTTGCATTAAAAGTAATGGTCATACTCTTATACATTTTCTGTTTATGACCCATAAGAAATGTGTACAATCGTCAAAAAATGGCTTCGGTTTATTTATTGTATAAACACAACCAAACGATTTCTTGGCATGTAACGTTATAAATACATACCGACATGTACTTAATTTAGTATAATGCTTACAAATACCTAACACTTTTCGGATTTCAATATCAAAACAATTTTTGCGATACTAATTTTTTGAAAAGATGCTTATCAAAGTTTAAAACATTAATTTGATATTTTAAGATTTCTTGTGACTTGGAGTAAAAGAACCGTATTTTTTATTATGTTTTAACTACGACTACTAATACTACTATCACCGCATTTTCCCGCAGGGCTAGACAGAGAGGATGGACCGCCAGACACGTCCATCCTGACATACAATTCTAGCTACTTCCACATTTGTACATCTTGTCATACATGCACTTCGGTTGTAAAATCGGAATAGTCTTCCAACTAATCTTATCCCAAAACATTTTTAACTTTAGAAAAATTTACGTCTAGAGTATTCCAATATTTATAATTGCGTCAAATAAAGTTAATAAATGAAATTTTATATTACCACGCACAAATATAATAGAGTCATAAAAAATTTTATCTAAATTCCACCCAAGTCTTGGTCAAAATAATTTTATTTTCAACGCAATAAAAAATTAGAATAATTTACTCAATGAACTAAAAACTAGTAATACCAATAAACCGGTAAATAAATTCAAAGTATATTTAAAGAAGATTTTTTAACCTGAGTATACACTACATTCTATTTTAATGTTTTAACTGTAACTTTCCAAAAAAAAGTCTAACTCTTGTGCTTGGAGAGTGACATACACTGTTTTATTTATTTTGTAATTTGATTTCAAATATACATGGGAAAACAAAAAAAATATATACGAAACAAAAAGAAACAGAAAATAATACTCAAGTAATACTAATTAACTTAAATTATTAAAGAAGATAGTAATAGAAAAAAAAACACGTGTCATTTATTTATTTAATAAAAATAAAATAAAGAGAAAAAAATTGTCTGTTGCAAAGTAGGTGGTGGAGTAGAATGTTCTAAATATAATTAAATTAAAATGGTGGCTAACTTCCCTTGAGCTAATAATCGTTTGAAATCAAGGAACTTTAGACTGATAAGAGATTTTGCAAAAAGAAGGCCGTGAACGGCTTTGCGCTCCTTTTAATGACAAATAAATTCACTTCGGACACAAGCACAAATTTAATATGCTCAACAAAAGAAAAAGTAATATTACATAATAAAATTATTGAAGTTCTTAATAAAAAGTCCTACAGTAGGACATGTTGACTCACTTGATTGTTCTATGAAATTTTATTTCTGTTTTTGTTTCGTTATGTGAAAAGCTATGTGTTATAACATATTTAAAAAAATAATTCATATAATCCGATAACGGGCATAAAGATTGCAACCTCCGCTTGAAATATTTTACATTATCTGAATATTTGATTGCCGAAGAAAACATAAAAAGGCAATTTTGTTTTTCTTTAATCTGAGTCGTGTTATTCTGTGATTTATGGAATTTTAGTATATTATATTATAAATGCGTGTTGTAAAGAATATTAAAACATTAGTTCAAATAGGTTATGATACTTTATAAAGAAAATTTCTATGGAAAACTTATCTTATTGAGAAAAAAAAATGGGTATTGTTAAAAATTAATAATTTTTAAATTAACGGAACTGCATTGCAAAAATATGTTCATGTACATTTGTATTTTCAGGAAAAAATTATAACTGTCTTGTTGGAAATAATATTTATAATTTAAATAATGAATGTAGCAAAAAAAATACTTTTTTTAGTCAACCAACAAGTTTGACCCCAATACATTTTTTAAATTTTCACTAAATATCTATCTCAATACATTAATGACCAATTATATTTTAGGCGGTATTTTAAGTCATACTTTATCTCGCTACTAAGCTCGCAAACAACCCCTTTAAGCACTGGTTAAATAATTACTAGTTAATTTCTCAACCCTTTTTGCGTTAGTGGTTAAAATTATAGTTTCGCATACTTTATCGGTTCGCTTTTAAATGTTCGTGTTTCATTTTTATTTGATTACTGTTAAATGGGCGGAAAGTTCTTAGAATTATATTATTTCAAGCTTATTGATTGTATTTAGATTTTGTCGTGTTTTTAGTATATCCACTTACTTCTGTAAATGCTAGTTTTATTGCCCAATTTAATATTTGACTGCCGGCATTTGTTCTTGGAATATAATTTTACCAGTATTTTATTTACTTCCATACGTGTGACTACTGAGTGACACTAACACCACGGTAAAACATAAATGGTAATAAAATATTTACCAAAGTAAAACAGACATAATCGTAATTTATTTTATTTTTTGATACAATCGCGTATCTTTTGATACAATAGCCATTGTAACAAAAAACATACAATATTTACAAATAAACCTACATGATAAGCTAATTATAGTTTTATATATATTAGTAAGTACAATGTAAAAAAAAAAAAAAAAGAAAAAAAGCGTACCCGTTAAAACTACTCCGTATAATTCAACTTGTAAAAAAATAAAAAAGAACATAATAAATGGAAAATATATTTTTTTTTCAATATATATATCACGGTAAAAAAACAGCATGGTAATACAAATATTACAAGAAAACAATAATGTTTTATCAGACATGGTAATATGAAGATGTACCATGGTAAAACAAACTTATGGTAATACAAATACCCCGGAAACCCAACATCATCATCATCTTCTTCTCATCATTCTTAACATCATCTTTTTCTCATCGTTTTTTTTTATTTTTGTTATTTGAAAATTTATTTATAAACCCTTACGGATTATTACATTCATTTCTCATATAATAATATATACATTTTTCATTCATACTCTGTTGTTCAAAATAATATTTTTTACATCTTTTGAAAAGTTTGTCTGAGTCTTTTGTTTAGTTTTGTCTGGTAGTTTATTGTATAATTTCAGTCCCTGGTTCATTAGTCTTGATTGTCCTTGTCTTGTTTTAGAAAGTTGGATATGGTATTTGTCTGATATTCTCGTATTATGTCCATGTTGACTACAATTTTTTACAAGTTTTAGCTCTTCGTCTACAATTACATTAGTGGCTAATTTATGGATAAATTTTAATGAGTCTAGTTGAAAGAGTTTAGTTATATTTAATTGCTTAGTTTGTTTAAAAACTTCTCTAGTTGCAGTTAAATAGGGAAGGTCATATACTAACTTTAATATTTTATTTTGTTGTCTTTGCAGTCTGTTTATGTCATTTTGATATCCTGCTCCCTAAAGTAGTTGCGTATAACATATTTTAGTTTTTACATAGGCTTCATACATTAGAATTTTTTCCGTTTTTGGAACAAAATTTTTGATTTTTAAAAAAAGACTCGATAATGTCGCTACTTTGCTAATTAAATTGTTGATATGAATTGTCCATGTTAATTGTCTGTCTATTGTTAGTCCTAAGTATTTAACATGTTCAATTTCAGTAAGTCGTTCATTATTTATGTAAGCATCTACTTTATGACATTTTTTTCTAGATTCAAAATGGACAATATTGCATTTTTTTTCATTAAGTGTAAGTAAGTTTGTGTTTGTCCATTTAGTCAACATAGTTAGGTCTTTTTTTATGTCATTGTTTGTTAATACGTCTGTTTGATTTTTATAGAATAGTCCAATTTCGTCGTTTAATCCCATAAAATATGTATGTGTATATTTATGTTTTTCCTTTTTGAAAATGTTCTTTTTTGAAAATGTTTGTTTGTAGGTTACTATTTTATCAAATGTTTTTTATGTATTTTGTTATAAATTTAACAAAATATATATATATATATATATATATATAATATATTGCAGTAGTATAACGTAAACAGTTAAATACATATCATGGTAAAATAAATAGTACGTTAAAATGGATTCCGCCTATATACACGTATCACGGTAGAACAGATATCACGGTGATACAAAAATCACGCTAAGGAAATACCACGGTGAGAAAATGTCACTATAAAACAGATACCATGGTAATACATACCTTAAACCGTAACATATTTTGTTGTCAATGTGATTTAATATTTTTTTATGAATAAAATTTTAGTCTGGAATTATAGTATCTATGCAATATAATACATGTTTCTTATATTTCATGATAAAGATGGTTAGTATTTAAAATCTGTAGATATAAAAAGGTGGTGGTGTTAACCATTTTTCACAAAATGTAAAATGATTAATACTGGGAGTAATTGAGTAGTAAAAAAATGTATAGGTGTTTGCATTGATAAAGAGAGTAAGGGTAGATTTTTACTATTTTCAAAGAAATCGTAAAAACCGTTTGTTAAACAAAAAACAATTTGTTTCTACAATAAAGTTTTATTGGTTTCGCAGATCAATGAAAAAAATATTAAAATTCTTTATTTTAGCAGGATAATAAATATTGTGTAAATAAATGTGCGTAGATATTTGTATTTAACCACTGAGCTACTTTTTATGTCTATCAGTTTCGAGACGTACCCGTCTCTTCGTCAGAACATTCACTACACCAACGTGCAAATACTAAAATAAACTTTCACTTTTACCATCACCGTATTTTACAAAGTATTTGCGGTAAAATACAAAAATTACATGCAGAGTTCAAGGGGGTTCAAACATCACTATGTCCATACATATCCTGACGAAGATACGGGTACGTCTCGAAACCGGTGGACATAAAAAGTTGGTGAGTGGTTAAACACAAATATTTACTAACATCAATTAAAATGTTTGACCACGAAATTAATGCTTTGAACATAAATGATATAATATTATGTTATATTGAAATGTATATAGGGTGATAAATAGGTTATTAGTTTACCATATTTACATCCCTTCAATTCGTGCATTGTAAAACAACTAATGTCCTTGGCACGGGTTGCCACAGTTAAAATACGTTTTTTACTGTATAATAAAAAAAATAAGTATAATAAATACATATTAGGTCGTCCTTTTAAGGACAAAAATAATTTGTTAATTTTCTTTGGGCACCTGTAATTTTGATCTACTCAGTGGAAAAAAATTAGGAATTTCAGTCCAACGGGAAATAAAATACAATAATTTTTTTCTTGTTAAAAAATGAAACATTTATTTGTACTGCAAAGTTTCCTGAATGTGTAAGAAAAAAAGAATTAAAAATACTTTTAACGCCGCGCCGTCACTGGTTCATTTGAATGAACCGATAATAAGAGAGTTGTGGAAAATATCCGATTTTCTTGCCGTCGATCGATCAATCGATCGAAAATAAGCGGAAGAGAACCTCTGACGTCACACGCAGAGATATTTCAGAGACACAATACTTTGAAAATCATTGCGCCTATAGAACGGTATATAAGAATTATAAGAAAAAAAAAGTTGGCTTTGTTTAATATTCTATTATCAATTTAAAAAATATTTAAAAAACCACTGCGCGTCCTGATTGCTGCATTTTTTTTTTTTTTTCAACATATTTTTAATATAAAAAAGGTAGAAATTAATAATGAAGGCCTGTTGCAAAGAAAATCATGCACAATAAAAATGTGAATGATATTAACAGGAATGTTACATAATAAAATAATATGCATTAAAAAAAGTTTTTTTAAACATTATTAAAATAGCAGTAGTATAGAGGATAATGTACCGACCTAATTTAGTTACTTATAATTATATAATTAGCTATAATTAAATTGTACAGAAACATGTTGAAAATCTTGGTTTTGATATTAATTATGTGTGACTGTATCTTTTCTGAATAAAATAAAATATATAAAAAATAAAAAGTAAATCCTTAACTATTTTTAAATTTAAGGTTACATTACAGAAAAAAAAATCTTTGAAAAATTAATATTTGTATTCACAGAAATTGAAAGATCATCACAGGTTTTCCGTTTTTCCGAAATTTTTTTTGATGCTTATAATTTGAAAAGTGCTTTACCAATTTATTTTTTTTACATTTTTCTGATAACTGTCACGACTTGGCCTATTACCCGTTTCCGGGTTGACGTTGATTTCTGGGACACCCTGTATATGTATAAAATAGTTTCGATGTTTATTTTATACGAAAATGTATTAGAATTGTTAAAGGACAAACAAAATCATAAAAAAGATTTTTTTGCCTCCATTTTCAGCAGAATAAATTCGTGGGAGCGAACGTACGCGTCGATTAAATGGCTGTTGTCATAACGCCCTATCCGTGCGCGTTCACACAAGGACAATGCGGCCGTACGCAGTGGTGGGGTAGTCACTGTTCCGCTGAGATAGCCTGCCCGTCCATTTCCGTGACAATATCTAGGAACAATGTCTTGTCCTACGAGTCCTGGGACAGATTTTTTTTTAAATTATTTATAGTATTCGACAATTGTAGTCTGCATTACTCTACAAGTTGTTTAACCCATCACATAATGCAGACTGTAAATAGAAGGAAGCAGATAGCTGTTTAACTGCCGATATGTACAGAAAAATAGGTTTTTATTATCCGCAGTAGCCGAAGGGTATTATTTACGGCCTTTAAAACATTTAAATAATCTAAAGCTATTTCAGTTTTTTTTATAATTGAAGCGCTAACTTTGTGGTACATTAAAATTAAAGTACTTTGTTTTTTAACCACTTTTTTTTCCTCAACGGTTTTGAAGCTAAAACTTAAGTATATATAAATAAAAAATAAGTAAAGTTTAAGCCGGGTTGTGGTCCCCTGGACTCACAAACCAAAGGTCCGAGGCTCAAATCCCACTTTACCTAAACTCGATTTCCATTTTTCCAGCACAAGTTATTTACGCCTTTTAGGAAATGGCCTTAATATTTGATAAATATTTGACTGAATAATAAGAACTCAAGTCCTTTTCTTTTAAAAAAAAAAGTGGTTGAAAACGATGCTCATTAACTTAGATTTTAAAACTATTTTTAAAATCTAAGTTAAACATGAATGAAATTAAATTTCTATATTTTATCTGAAAGGGAGTTTTTTTTGTTGTTTTTTGTCAGTCTTCTTTATTTTGTCGTTATCTTTGCAATAAATAAGACGTGGGGCAATTTAGTAATGTAGAAATCTTTAGGCGCACAGTTCTTTACTGTCTAAAACAATCTTTTTTTCCCACCGTCGATCATTCTCTCACAGTAATAATAACAATAATAACAGGTAGAGGGAAGAAAAATACAGCTGTGCGTGAATAATGCTTTTCCAATCCAATTTGTATGTCATTTTCTCTATGTCCCAGATTCGTATTAAAATTATGTCAGTCTTCTGTTCTCTAAACAATACGTGGATTTTGTCTCATCCGGAGATTTGCGTTTTGTATTTTGAAATTGTGAATATTTTTAGGAAAAACATTATTGTATTTATTTATGGTGTGAATTGAAAACATCGGACTGAAAAAATGGTAAATGGGTTTTTCTCTTTCTGTCTACAAACACGAACTGATTTGAATGGGAATATTCAAAAATTTTGTTTCTTCGTTTATGCCATAAAAGACTGATTAGTTTTCTGTTTTTGAAGTGTGGCATTACACAAAAAAATATCTCTTTAAGTAAATTATTTAGGGGAAAACAAAATAAAATCAATCAAAATATTTTGTTCCTTTTTTTGCTTGGTTTATACTTTATTACGCGTCTTATTATGTTCCAAAATTGCCAGGTATTAGAAAAATGGAGTACTAAACTTAATACCCCTCCTATAGTTCAACTTAGAAATTGTGTCCCAACATTTATTTATGAAGCTCGGAATGTTTCATACCTTTCCACCCAAGGGGTTTTGCTATTGTTGATCGATTGGTACGTACAAAAACGCTACTGAAAAAATCTAAATTAAGAGCTCAAGCAAAATCAGTAAATATTGTATATTATTTATGTACATAGAAATGTAAGAAGACGACATAATTTCCCTGTAATAAATCTTTTTTTTTAAATAACCAAATACAACGTAATAATATGATGATGTTTGTGTATAATATTATTAATTTTTTAAAAACACAGAATTTTGGAAAAAATTATCAAAGCCAATATGAACATAATCACAATGTTGTAAGAGAAACAAGAGTAAGAGAAAAGGTAAAAATCATACTTTCATTTAGAAAAAAGCCAAAGACACAAAATTCTGAAAAATTTCAAAAGTCTGTTCAAAAATATTATGAAATGGTAAAAAATATTTATGAAGAAGAAAAAAAATCAAATTCAAACAGGAGGTTAAGAAATATGTGTCAAATAACTTGTAAATTAAATATATGTGCATTGTTATTGAGCACACAAAAAAATATGTTTATATATTGTAACGTTGTAAAAAAACAAGTCCAACGTACTCCGTTTTGAAAGCATTTTAGTACTGGATTATAATTCTAAGTTGCCTGATTTAGCGCCATCTGACGGCCGCGGTAGTAACTCATCCATACGATATCCGTGCATTAGAAATAGATTTTTTTCCATTTGAAAACTCGAGACGAACAGTCCAATTGTCGCGCAAAGACTCAAAGAGAGGCGATCGCACATTTCAAAAATATAGTCCTTCAAGAAAAGGAACGTTCAACGTAACGTAAGCCTATTTGTTTTAAATTTATTACCGAAATTCTTGTAGAGAGAGATATCATATTCTAATGAGATTGTATTTTACACAAGTTCCCTTTTTCTCTACCTTTTTTACCTTTTTCTACCTTTTTCTATCTTTTTCTATCTTTTTCCATTTTTTCACCTTATTCTATTTTATTTACTCTACCTTTTATCTACCGTGTCTGATGACAAAGATTTTACAATGTAGTATATTTACTCCATGATTCGAATGGATCACTAATTATTACGAAGTTTATTCTTAAATACCTGGAAAAGTCGATATCGGATCTTAAAGTTTTCTTCAAGATCATGAGACACAAATTTACAAATGCAAGGAAGCAGACGATTATTTACTGAATTAAAATGTCGACAAATAATCTTCTGGGAAATCATCAACTGAGCTAACCACGAATAAAAATACATCAACCGAAGACATCGTTAATCGAGTTCCATCTGCGGATTTTATTTTGTAAAATCAACATTATTTCATATCATTTCTAGAGAAGAAAAAAATCAAGAATCTATTTCACTTGTCATTATTATTGTTACGAATATTTATTTCTTAGATAAATTTATTGTCAACCACTTACTCATATTAGCTAGGCAGAATTCTGAATAAATTTTGAATAAATATTAACTAATCTTGGTACATTTGTAGAGAATTGCTTCTTTTATTAAAATTTTGTATTTCACTAACGAGTTGTTTATTTCATAAAATCCAGATCTTGAAATCATATTTGTTCCATTTTACAGTAAGGTATTTTATACATAACGTTTTTGATTCAGTTCATAAAATTAAATTTATACAACATAATCTAATTTTTTTGGAGAATTCTTATGTTCTTGCCGATTGAGCGAAACTGGTGAATGGTGAGTTGTTTGTAGGTACTTTATTTGGTTATCTGCATTATTCTTCTTAATCTTAAAAATTTGCTTATTGATTTTTGATAACCTACCTCTATAATGTCGCCCACCTGGGACCAAATAATTTATTTCAACCTACACTGACCGTTACAATGTACCCTATTTCAAGATTTAAAATAAATACTCTTTTGTTTTGTTTTGGAACTCGTATATCAATGTTTTATGTCTAGTTACTTCACTGGCCCATAGAGACGTTCCAAAGTTCCAAATGTAATTATTTGTGTATTAAAATAACATCAAAAATACTTTTTTTTATTTCTTTTCCACATCCGCTCCTACGTGGAGCATGTGGGCATCATCAGACGCCTCCGGGAGACCCTATTGCAAGCTAACACTCTCGTCTCTTCCCACGTCAACTCCGCGTGTCTTATTTCCGCTGAACGAAGCCAAAAGATCGTCATCGATGGCCTTCTAGGCAGCGGGAGCCCGCAGGTGTGAAGAAGAGACAACTCGAGCTAAAGCTTTCCTGTGGCATCCGTAGCACGTGTCCAAGCCAGGTCCCCCCGCTGCTTTTTCCTTTGAAGACGCTCGATATAGGAGGCTGTTACATTTGCTCTTGGATTTCAATGTTGGTAATGAAATCAAACCACCGTATACCTAATATTCTTCTTGAGTACGTTCAAAACTTAGAAGTTTGGACCGAGTATGGATTACAGTTCCAGACAGCAAGCGTCGTGTTACAAATTGTTTCAGCAATAATTTCTGGGCGGGGTATGTCGTATGTCAAATACTATTATTGTAAAATTCTTAAAAGAATGTATGTTTTTTAATAAGTACTTTATTACTGCCGAATAAAATAACAAGTAAACTATACAATGTCACATTTGTATATATACATATGAGCATTATTTATTTATTTATTCATTCATTTACACGCCCTACGGGCTTTTACATATATTAAAAATTACATTCAAGTACAGCAGTGAAACATAAGTATGTAAATTTAGTTAAAATTAAAGATAACATAAGAAAAACTAAAAGATACAATAATAAGTTAAAATAAGGAAATGTACCAACATAGGTATATGGGTACATAGAAAAACATTTAACAAATTTACATATGAAAACATACACACATACACACACATGCATATGCATACATACACACACACATATACATACATGCATGTACATATACATACACATACATACATGCACATACATATACATACATATTAGTTTATGCATTATTATAGAGATACATGAAAAAAAAAAATAGTAAATAAAGAACAATATCAAGAAATTTTATACAAATTAATTTATAACCTTTTGAATACTTAACCTATAAAGACAGACGAAATATATCAACTTCATTATACTCGTTACCTAGCAGGTGTAGTCTAGGTATTGGTGAATTGTAATAATAATTGTGACTGTCAGGAGATTAAAAAAATAACGTTAGCTGCCGAGTATTTCGAACAGGTACTTTTAAGCTGATAACACTAGTTGATTCCGGGATGTCCAATACGCCATTTGTTATTTTATATAAATTTAATAAATCATTTATAATTCTTCTTTTAGAAAGAGTTGACATATTTAGTGTACATAATAAATTATCGTTATCGATATTTTCAGTGGGTATATTAAGTTTGTAATTGATAAATATAAGGAATTTACGTTGTACTCTTTCTAACTTTAAAATATGAACATTGTAATAAGGTGACCAAATTGTTGAATTGAATTCTAAATTACTTCTAACTAAGGCAGTAAATAGCACTTTAGTGATGGAATGAAAATCCTTTACAGATCGCTGCAAATATCCTAGACATTTCATCGCCTTATTAGTGACGGTATCAATGTGAGGAATAAATGTCAATTTTTCGTCAAAAACCATCCCCAAATCCTTTATTTGTGTAACTCTTCCCAGATTGATATTATTAATGTTGTAATCGAATAATATGGGTTTTTTACTTCTTTTAAATGATATTACACAACACTTGTCGACATTTAAGTAAAGTTCATAGTAAAGATAAAGGATCCAAATATATGAAATGAAATATGCAATGATTGAAACGACGTTAATCTCTGGTTACTAGTTCCTAGTGTGTACTCACTCTGAAATATAACAAATTGGTCGTTCAAGAAAACTTCGTATGAACAGAGATTTGGCATCCAGGAAATGTCACTCCTAATATGATTTATAAACCGTTCGTGGTAACTTCTGCTACTGAAGTGTATGATAATAGCTAGACACGGAACGTTGTACGTTCGCTGTGTGAAAGAACGAGATAGAATCATAAGACTTATAGCCATAATTAGCTGAAAATTTGGTCAAACTTGATGAGCAAACTTGAAGGGTGAAATTTATATAACCATGAACTAAATTGTTTTCATGATTCGGTTACTGAAACTTTACTTCGAACTAAACATTTGAATTATTTTCCATGCCCCCAAGTCTCGAGTTAGTATATGTATAAAAATATCACTCATGTTGTTCTACTCAAAACATTCATTATCACGTTTCTATTCTAAATGTATTTGTTCTGCAAGTCAAATTCTTTTGTGGGAGGACAAAAATATTCGTTTTCGAAATGAAATATTTCATTGTTATTTTTTATTTATATAAAATGGAAAACGATAAGGATCACATATTAAAAACGTCACTTTTTTATGGGTACACATACCGCAGCGTGTTTCTATCATGTTTATTACATGAAGGTAAGATTATCGGTCTTATGCTTAAGATGTCAATCCAGGGACTATAAAACACTATTGTGGAAAAACACATTTTTAAATCAATATTTCATATAAACCAAATTGAGACTGCATAACTGCGACCTGTATTTATATGTCAACAACTGTATTATGAAAGCGCTCTTGGCCATAGGTTCTCAAACTTATTTCACTCGCTTTTATACATGAGAATAAGCCATAACGGCCGGGACCATGGTAAGCCTAAATACATCTTGAATTTACTTTGACGAGTTTGTTAAGATCAGTGCCGCGATTTCTGTACTATCTCTATCTATCTCGGTATGTTCTACCGACTTGTCATCTCGACGTCATATGATCGAATCCAACCAATGAATGACCGCAAAATTAAATTAGTCCGCGTTCCTTACTTCATTAAAATTTAAAATAGTTCCTAATTATATTTTTAATTGGCTTATGTGATAAAATGTGCTTTCTTCAAAGCGATTGTAAACTTTTGTAAATCCCAATTCAAGCAAAAAATACTCTTTACGCTTGAACATGATTTTTATATGACTTTTGACAGTTACCAAGACGGCATGCTCAACGATCGTTTGTATTTATCTACCGAGCGATTACAAAGCCGGCCCCTTTAACGTCTCGATACATACTCTCAGGAGATAGGAAAATAGATGAACAAAATATAATAACTAAATTTGTTTTTTTTTGTGATAATATTTTACGCCTAGATGCTCTTACATGTTAACAAGGCAGAGTCTAGCCACGTTATCTGTACATCTAGGCGTTCATTTTCAAACTGACAGTTATGTCAGAATTCAATTTGACTTCGAAATTTACTTATTTTTCTCTCATATTTTTAATAGGCTTTTAATAAAAAAAGTGCCAAATTTGAAAGAACTCTTCCAACCTCTATCACAACATGGACTATCTCTTCTCCTCTTGTAACTAGAGAACACTTTTAATTCCCCTTCGCCGCTCTAATTTTTTTGCCTCCTCTTTCACAGTAGTAGCTGCTCGATTGTGGAATAATTCACCCACTCATGGTAGAGACGCCCCTTTTTTTTACATGTAAATCAAGATTGAAATTTCACTATCCAAATGGTTGAGTCGGAACCCCTTTTACATCACGTCATAGTCATTATTTTACTTTTTGATTAACAAGTTATGTTTCTTTGTACTTGGTGACGAATTATTATTTTTATAATACGTTCAATTTTATCAAACCAAAGTTTTAAATATACAAGCATTAATTGTTTTTTTTTCAATAAAATCAAATCTTTTCGTCGTAAAACGATCTTTAAGAAAATAATTAAATAAAGTTTTTATCAATCTGTCCAATCTATCTGTTTATTCTCTCATTTTTATTAATCTCTATTTTTAAGCTCCCAGATAACATTTTCATACTGAAATCGAGACTAAAATGTTTTAGAAGAACTTCGTAATGCTTTTGAGTTTATTAAACTTCAAAAGGAAAGTTTGATACACTCGGAGTTTGACTAAAAAAATATCTGAGGCCATAAAATCGAACCGAACACAAAATTTTTGCAACCGTGATTTTGTATGGCTGTGTATAAACTTTTAAATTCTTAAATTTAGACATTTGATAACTGTCAAACAGATCATTAATATAATTACTTTGCATCAATTTTATTCAGTAAAACTCTGAATTATTTATTCCTATTGAACAGTTTCGGAGTATCCAAAATATTCGTCCAAGATATGGCTCGGTCAAGTAAAATCAGCAAACATGAATAAATAACAAAAAAGTCTAAAACCAATCTTCTAGCTTTCTTGCAATTCGTTAGGATTTTTATATGGCCACGTTAGAAACCTTTTCATAGATATTCGCCATTTTTTCAGTACAACAGACCAGAAGGCCCCCAATTGCAGTGGTGAATTACAAGACAGAACACACAGGCTTGAGAAAAATCATATTTTAAATTATTGTTTTCTCACCGGTAATCGAACCCGGAGCCTTCTGCACGTAAGTCAAGCGTCTTAGCCACCACACGACTGAGGCCGCCCTCAGTCTCTTATGCTCTTTTTGTTACGTATGATGGTCACAAGAATAATTTTTGTGTTTTTTTACGTTTTTTTCATTATTGTTTTAAAATCAACAAATTACATTGATAATGGTTTTATTATTTTTTCCGTGCGACGTCGGATAAATTTTCTACAGTGGTTTAAAAAAGCACGTTTTGAACTGTCTGAAAGAAAGGCGTTTCGCGCTCTATGGGACAAACGGCACGTTTTACGTCACCATGCCATACTTGTACGCAACTTGTACGCAAAGTTACGAATGAAAACTTGTGTTACTCGTATATGTTTAGGTTTATATTATATTATTAGAACAATTAATATTCTAGTATAAATATTTTGAACGCTTTTCTCGATTTGTGTAAATCGTCGGTATACTTACAAACTCCTCTAAATAAAACAATTTTAGAAAACAAGTTTAAAAAATCAGTTCCGTATACGTTATCTTTCGAGCTTTATCAACTGAGAAAATCCTTTAAATCCTTCGAGGTTCAGTTTCAAGGTTGGCATGTATAAAAAGCCACTTAAAGTTTCCTGATGAAAACCGTTTATTCTTTTTACTAGATTTTTTTTTCGAAATATCATCGATCGAAACAATTTAATGGAACTAAGATGGTTTCATTAAAAAAAATATTTCTTAAGTTAGCTATTAGTATGTAAACTAATATTCATACTTACTTTAATTATATAACTATTCACATCATCTTACAATAATCATATTTTTATACTAGTTATAATTACTTTTAGAATTGCTTTCAAAAATAATATTTTATTTTTCTTAAAATAACATATGTTATTATTTTTGAAGTTGTTTTGTAAATAACTTTAATTTACTGACAAAATTTGTTGCAATAGAGAAGAAAAACGTTTTTTTAAATGAAATATAGAAGTCTAAGCATCTCCAAAGCTTATGACCTATTGTTGGCTGGTTTCAGTGGCCACATACACACTGTGTAACATTCAACATTCTGCCCCAAAAGAGCCAAAACCTTTATCATGGAGGTGAGATTCATCCGGTTGAACCAATTCACCTACTAGGCAACGCCTAAAAATAATTTTTCAATTTTAATACTTCTTCTAAACCCAGTAAATTTAATCAACAATGTTTTGAGTATGACCAAAGGTTTGTAGACATGCTGGATTTCTTCCCCGGGGAATCATCTAGATCTACGTTTGTTGTTTTTTTTACTCCTTTTAATATATATGTATTTATTTTTCCTTTTTGAAAATGTTTTTTTTTGCATTTGAGCATTTTTTTATTTAAATTCTTGCTTTTAATTACTTTCAGTAAGTTTTATCATTTTTAATATAATTTCCACTTTGACAAATACTGACTAGATACTTTTAACGTCACTTTTTACTTTGATTTTTTTAAAATTTAATTTTTAAACTACTTTCAATTATGTTTTTTCTACTTATACTCGTAATATAATGGTACATGAAAAAATAAAAATAGTTAATTGATAACCTTAGCATTTACTATAATATGGAAATTTTACTGGTCTATTAGAATAAAGTCTATTTTTTTGTTCTACAAAACTATGTAATTGTACTGTATGTTTCTTATAAGTAATGAAATATTTTTTTTAAAATTATTTATTCAAACTCTTTTCATTATTTATACATTCAGGCATCTCTTGACACTTTTTTTATTTTTTATTTATGCGAAGTACATATACATTGTAAATTTTCTCTAATATATTACTATCAACAATTAAAATTCACATTACAAAAAAATACGTCTTAAAAACTAATAAAAAGCCAGCAATGAGGAACTTTAGCCCTACGGGAAATTGGATACAGTAAATGTTTTATTGCGCTCGGTAAAAATTGGAGCATAAAATTGAACAGCAATGTTTCCACAAAATGTACGGGAAAAAAAACATTTAAATAAAAATGAACTACTTTGAATGACGTCACTGGTTCATATGAATCAACCAATGATAAGAAAGTTATGGAAGATTTTCGGTTTGCTTGCCGTAAATGGACCAATGGGCAGAACTGATCAAAAATAAGCAAAAAATAACTTTTGACGTCACACGCGGAGTTATTTCAGAAATTCGTGAAAAAATCGTGGCGCTTATAATGGGGTTTACGAAATAAGAAAAAAAAAGTTTGGCTGAGTTATATAGTCTAATAACAAATAAAAAAATTCACTGAACTTCCTCATTTAGAAAAAATGCTCACAAAGACTTCAACGTCGGAGCGTGGGCCATTCCTTTTTTAAATATTTTTTATTACTTTGTAGTCATAGTACATAAATATAATACGACATAACAAGCCTATAAGGAAACTAATTTATACAGAGATACACAAGTTTTTCTAGTTCATAAGCAAAATAAAAAATTACCCAAAACTATTTTAGAGAAAAAAGATAAACTACGAAAATCTAGGAAATCAAGAATAGGCAGAATAGACAAACTTATACTCTTGACTTAAAATATATAAAGTGAGATATAAGACTATGTTGTTTTAACATATGCAATATACATGGCTCAAAAAACGTAATTTTGGGATTCTGTTTTATTTTTTAATGGCAGCCTCATTCTTACTTTATTTCTAGTAATATACTTATGAATTTTTTGTTTAACACCGTCTTATCGATTAAGTATTTAGACATTGAATTGTTAAAAATTTAATATAAAAACGAAATATGAAAAACGAAGACCGGAAAAGACTTTTGCTGAGTCAAAGATTGAAACTGATATTTCTTAGTATTGGCAATAATGCAATTAAGAGGGTTTAACCTGTATACTGACGAAATACCTTATTCCATTATTTGTATTTTTACGCGTTACGAATTGCCTAAACTTTCTTGAATAAAGTATGTCCCTAAGAAACAATGTATAAACAGTGCATACAGTAATTATTTAAGGGTTTATCGATTCATTAATATTATTTCGGGGTTCGAACCGTCAGTAGGGTCGCAGTGAGTCACATCTTGCTGGAGGGTGTGATTCTATTAAATTCTGCGAATGCCCAGTTGCAGTTCACCGGTAACACTACTGACTAGTCCTAATCGTTAGCGTCCACGTCGCGAACCCTGGGCAATGGGATCACACTCATAACGGAGTGATCACAGCAGATAACGAGAGGATGAAAGGCGAGTTTCTGGTGCCTCCAAACCAGAACCATCCAGCCAAGGGAAGGTAAACCTGACAGAAAAATCCACAAGAGAAAGCAACGGGAAATCACTCTAGTCATCTTTTCACTGGAACCACTATGGCGAGTACATCCAACAAGCAATTGTTCTGACCTCGGAGTAGCGCAGGACCGATATGTTTTCTGAAAAGACACCGCAAGAAGAATAATATCATTGCACAATACATGTCAATATATGCATACTTCAGTTTTTTTTTTTAAATATTATAAACATTTCCAAAACATTAATATAAGTACCCAAATTCCCGATTACTAAATGAACACCTGGCTTTACCCTAAACTATTGGTTTTTCCCATATTTATAATCAATGTTCATGCTGATCTCAATACGTTCAATTCATTATTAAATAAGTACCTAGAATTATATAGCTATAAAAGGACATTCAGTTTACCCTGAAGATGGCTCCTGCAATGTTAGCCGAAACAAATCCAACACACACGGTATCACCCAAAAAAGAAACATGTTGACATTAATTTCATTTAATCTTCACATTTATTTGAAAATACACTAAAACGGCGAAAAATTTGTCCGATTTTTTTTTGTGCTAAAAATGAAATAAATGATTTTAAATGGACTGAAATCAGAGTTTGATTTGAATATTAAAATCGTTCTGGTTCTATTTCTCATACAGTACTGTATTCTTCGTCCGCCTGGAAACAGAGAAGTTTTTAAGTATAAGGCGACTTTTTAAATATTTTTTTAATGCTGGTATTCCCATCGCATAATTTGTTCATTACCCGTCTTTCAGTAAAATCACCCAATCATTTTTCGCCAGCTTCCCTTGACAGGTTCGGTCCCAAGTGTGAGTAGCGAGGGGATAAAACGGCAGTTTCTACAGGCCAAATGCATAATTTCAAATTCTAAAGGCATGTGTATGTCCGTATGTAACCATTTGCATATTAACAGAGTTATGGAAATGTAATTAGAGCGCGCATGATGAAAATTGTAATGTTATACGGTATACTTTGAACATGTCTCTAGATCCAGTGTGCGGTCAACACTTTGTCGGTCAGGACTTTTACGATCCGGTAATTGACCTAAACTTAGTTGTACAAAAAAGCGTCCATTTTTTGCTGGTTTGGATATAATTCGGTAAACAGAAGAACTAGTTTCGTGGACGCTCGCATTTATACAAAATTAAAAATAAGTTAAACAAAATGAAAAAAAAGTTAACGTGTTCCGTATTTCATATTATGTATTTGTAACGTTACGAGATACATATGTATGTATATGATAAAAATAATTTGTAAATTAACCCTTCCCCTACTGTACCGAAAACATCATCGCGTTACGGTGCTGTGTAATTTTAATATTAAAATATAAAATAATCATAGTTGCAATAAGGACACTGGATTAAAATTTCTTCATGTTGATAATAAAATATTAAAGTTAGACATCTTGGAAATCTTAGAAATCAAAAAAGCGATTGATATTAAGAAAAAAATAATAAATAACAAAAAAAAACTATATTTCCTTTAGTCCACTCCTGTCTAGTTTTAAAGATCGTATCCATCCTACTTCACACTTTCCGTCATTAAAAGAACAACATGACAAAAATACTTGACTCATTAGCTCAATAGTATTTATCAAAAATGTAATATTAAGTTATCACTGTAAAAATAAAATTGAATAGAATTCATTAGTTAAGTATACATTTATAAAGAAACTTGTTTACCTTTGAAACCGGTATGTAGAAAAAATAAAAACAAGTGAATAGAAACAAATATATTTATTTTTTCAAAACAAAATTAGTCAAAAATTTAACTTATTCATTAAATTAGTAGATTTTTTTTATTTAATATTTTTATTGATTTTATTTATTTATTAATTCCAATATATAATACAAATACAAAGTTTACAAAAGAAAAAGTATATGCAATAGGTACATTCAATATAATTTCCTTTTTATCCACTGGCCCACAGGCACGTTCCGGAGTGTCAGTGTATTATTTATTTTATTCATAATAGTACATACTTTCACATCAATTTTTGGGTAAAAATTCAAAGGAAATATGAAAAATGATTCTAAAACATACCTACATTCATAAAATGAGAAAAGATCTTCATAAATGGTTTTTTTAATAGATACATTTTTAAACTATATAAATAATAAACTGGTAGCTGCCAGCTAGTGTCGAATCTATGGTAACGCGTTACACATAAATAAATACGGTTTTAGGAAATATGTACTTACATCTCTTTCTAAGATGAATGTTTTCACGAGTCCCGTAATTTGCTATTTAGTTGTTTCAAGTTGTCGAAGGTAATGTGGTAGATAGTAAAAGAATAACGTGTCGTTTAATTTAACATACGTCAGCGTCTTCACCTTTGAAATTCGTACCGTGAGATTACTTTTTTTAATTTTGAAGGTAAGATATTCCTGATTTTTAGAGAATTTTCCTGGATTTTTTTGATAAGGTGTGAAAGTGTCGTTTTTTGTCGACATTTTTCTCTAACAAAAATCTAATTTAAAATTCGAAAGCGTGAGATTATTAAGATTAAAGTAATTGTATAAGTTACTTAGATGGGCGCCGTAGATAATAGGCTGGTGAAATGAGGTTTGAAACAAACGAAAAACACGTTACCCGTTTTTTACCAGAGATTTTTCTGGTTAATAAAGTGATATAGAATCAGTGTTGGTATATTGTTCATTTATCCGCATAAATATTTTTTATTTACAAATATTTTTTTAATATTTTGTTAATTAGTTTATTTTCCAAACAAATGCACTCCCAGAAGTACACTGTGTTAATTGGCAGAAAGATTTTGCAGGAGAGCAAAATCTAGCTTTTTTAATTAGTAAATATTCGTAACTGAAGGCTTTAGTTTGATGAAAAGTTAGGAAATTATACGATTAAGCCATTAAAATATGTCATATTAATTTTATTGAAATCGTGCAGTTGAAAAAATAAATAAAATTAGCATTAAATAAATAAAATATTTTTTTATGGTACGTTTGATAAAAAATATACTGAAAAATTTAGTATAATTACTTTTTGGCCGGCAAATTACGCCTTTTAAAATTTAGAGTAAATTTATAAAAAATATAAAAAGTAAAAATGATTTGTTGTTGTTATAATACAAATAATTGCTTTTCAAAAATAAATACAAGCATTTAAAACTACAAAAAGAAAAAAAAAAATTTTAAACTCTCGGTTAAATTATGCATTCAATTGTCGTTTTAAATAAATAAAAAAATAAGCAGCTAAAATTTATTAATTCCTACCCTTTTTTGAACGTAGAATGTTTTGGTTGTAAATATTTCAGTTCTACAGTACATTTTCCGTAAAATTTGAACACCATTTGACGGCTGATATGAACATTATTATTTTGCAAAAAACTTTCCGTAGAATTTAACAACTCACAGTCAAAACAGTTTTCTTAAAAAAATTGAAAATATGTTTTGCGTGTTATATTTATTGTTTCAGCATTTACTTTGTGGAAAGATTTTTTGAATTTATTTCAATTTAGAAACTTGGTAATTTAATAAGAGTTCAATATATAATAACTACATAAGAGTTAACACAACTAGTCTCGGGTATTCTGAATCACCAGGTGTTTATATTTGCTAGAAATGCTTATGCTAAAAAGTCCACACGGAGTTAACAAACATCGCCGTGAACTTTGTAGCAATAGTTTTTTCTGTATTTGCAAACCTTATTATCGAAACAATACATTCTTTTCATTCACATAAAATTAAACATTCACATTCTGGCACAAATAAAGGTATTATAATGAAAAACTTAGAAAATATTGAAATCCGAAAAATAATAATTATTAGAAAACTTTCATTAATAATAATATTCTAAAATTCTTCACCCCCGCTATCAATATTCCCCATAATTAGGAAAACCCAACCCCCTCCATCACACATTTCCTTGCCCTTTCCCTCGATCTGAACAGTACCTCAGTACTAATCTGTGTATATACTTTAGTTTAGTTTATATTTACACCTGATGATGGGCAATTCTGAATAACTGAAACTAGTTGTGTTATTATATATTAAATTCTTATGTGGTATAAATTACGAAGTGTTTTATTTTAAATAAATGTATGGCCTGTTTCGCGCCGCTTGAGAAATAAAGCTTTAGGTACTATAGTTTAACTGATTACCCGGGTCGAGCAAATATTACTTTATTTTACCCGATATGATTCTGTTCCAACTGACTTTGTCTGTTTACTTGATCTTATTTGTGTGTTATCATTATTGTGTGTCTTTTCTTTGTTCCTAAATATGCACTAAACGTTGTATTTAAAAGGTTCACTGTTGAGACTGGAGCTTTCCACATAGTGAATATTAAACCCCTTAGCTGCACATTGGCCTTTGACTATGACAGTACCCTGAGTGAGAGGTGTCTCATTGCCAGAGCTACTCGGAGCCTTCTTTAGGACAAATATACAGCGTTTTTGGTACACTTCAGCATTTTTAAGAGGACTCTTTATTTATGTTTCAACTAGGGACTGATCTGCCATAAGCAACGACATTTGAATTTTAGTACAATGTTTCTAAATTTTAACATTTGCAACTTTTGGCACAGATTTATATGAAATATAAATCAATTATTCAATAACTGACGTATGAATAAACGATACGTTATTCCTGTACAAGCTTCTTATACTAATATTGCTTTGTCTTCAACGATTAAAAAAAAAAAGCAAAACAATATACACATGCAATTATTTACTCGTATGTAACACAGATGTGTGCATATTTCCTTACTTCATTTTTATTTCTATGTAACTCTGTATAAATATATATATTTATATATTATGTACTGTTTTTCATAGTTTCAATGTAAACAAAGCATTTTCTCCTAACTCGCGTTGACATTATTCTTCGTCGTGTCGCTTCTCATCATGACGAACGTCCGTTACAGGAGGAAGGCAAGGAAGGCAATTACCCACAAATTGATATGGCATATATTACGTGCGCGTTTGTTAACATACTTAAATACGTTGTTCTAATGAAACTTGATACTTCAGAACAATTCCAAAACTTAGCATAAAAATTAAGTGATTAATTGAACTCAATTGTAAAATTTGGAGAGCTGACTAAAGACGACAAATACACAATTGCGACGCATAAATTTATTTTTTTTACCAGCATCACTACGGAGCAGGTTGAGTCTAAAATATTAAACATGACGATCAGCGGAACCAGAGAATTCAGAGAGACCATAAGTTCCACTTGAGATGACGGCATACCTTCCCCCGTGGTGTTGAATTCAAATTGAGAATGAAGTCCAACCTACGTCACCTTCAATGATGAATTCATCATTACAAATTTTATAATCCAAACTTTTCAGGAAAAATCAATAACCGATTTGAATCTACTGACCACTTTATTTTATTTTTATATATGTATATAAAAACAAAAATTTCATGAAAATTGTTTCACCTTGTTAGGCATTTTCAAATGAATGTGAAGATACGAAAAAAGAATTCGATTGAGATACATAAAAAAACAAATGCTGTCTGTAAACATTCAAAATCAAACTTTTTTATGCACAAAAAAACAACATCTTTCCAATTTTTTTGTAAATGTATTCTCCTCGAATGCAACCCTGGTAGATTTACGAATAACATATTTATGCTCATTTCTTATCTTTTACATATAAGATTAAAGATTTTAAAATCTACGAACACGCACAGCGCAAAAATCTATATTTCTCTGAAAACCGCACGTAAATCAGTTATGCCGTTTAGGAAGAGTTCGGTGACATCACACGTACAGATGAATTTTATATATAAAGATTAAAAGTTGAAATATGGAGTTCTACAAAATAAACACCAAATCAATCAATAGTTAGAATCCGTGTTAAGAATGAATGAAGACGAGTAAGACTCGGTTACAAATAACGAGATTGTCAATCTATTTTTGGAGTTGTGCTTCAGGAGTGCAAGAAAAAAAAACGATTGCCTTTACATGAGCATCTACTTATGAGGTGGAAACTAAATTCATACAAATATACTAATATTTTGCCATTAGTGCGCCAATATTTATCTTATTAGCTCCTCCCAGCAGCGTCGCCAGTGAGCAATTATTTAGCGGAGCTGGTCTTATGTATGAAGAACACCTGAACAGATTGTTAGGCGTAAAAGCGGCTAAACGACTCTTTATAAAACATAACTCACCACTACTTAATTTTGAATATTAATTTTATTAAAAATCGTACTTTTTTTCTTTTTCTATTTCCGCTAAAATGTACTCTTTACATCGGTTTCCGTTTCTGCTTCCGTTTTGACACTTCCGTTGTAACACTATTTAAGAGGCAAATACTCCAGCTATTGGAGGTATAAGACCTAATATAGAAATATTGCTCGAGGGTTCCTAGTTTAATGTGTTGTTCTATAGCGGCCTAAATATTTGTAATGTTATTTTTGTAAAATAATTGACATGTTCAATGTTATTAATTTAATCAGTGCATGAGTTTATTAAAATGCATGTCGTGTTGGTTTTATATTTTTATGCAACAACTATGTTGAAGGTGTATAGTGGATTTTGCATGTTGGTTTGCATGTTGATTTAATTGGTGTCCTGACGAAGAGACTGGTACGTCTCGAAACTGGTATACATAGAAAAGTCGGTATGTGGTTATTTACAAATATTCAATAACATTTTTTTAAATGTTTGACCACATAGTAAATGCTTCAAATATCAATAAATTAATATGAATTTGAATTTACTTCTCAATTTAAAAAAAATGTTTTTAAATATAATAAAATTTTAAGTAAGTATAATAAACTTTTTACTTGTTAAACTTTATAGGAATCTTATTTCAAATCCGATCAATTTTCAACTTGTGGCACTCTTGACAAAGGAATGAAATATGGGGGGTCTCATAAATTATATAATATGTTTTTTTGTTTGTGCTTTTTTGGTTGTCGTTAAGTAGATGACGTAAGTCTGTTATTATAACTTTTATTTGACAGTAAAATTGTCACATTAGTATTGTAAATACTAAATAAAGTCGATTAGAACACGGGCGGAAGCAATTTAGTATGCCACATTTGTCGTGATACATGGACAGTCCATACATAATTTAATCCCTAAGTCCTACTTATTCCGTTTTCAGTATCGCAGATAACATTTTGTTTCAAATGTGTCATTATCCTTCAGTTATAAGCATTTCCTTTGTTTTTATTTGAAGAACCGAATCCCAATCTCTAAATATTGATCGAATATAATAAAAATAATATTTTATAAATAGTAAAAAGAATACAGTTCAACATTTCTGTTTGTGAAATAGAACCAAAGCTCTGGATGAGCCGTTACTCGAGGGTCGTGACCCTCCGACGGAATTGTTTCTTGCGACCATAAAAAGATTTATGTAAATAATTGAGAAAAATAAATGTAAAATCAATCCCAGACAAAATGAAAATATCACATGCCACAAATACCGATAAAAATATATTAAATGGATTTAGAATAATCAATTGTATTTTAATAATCAATTTTATTTTCAAAATCAATATGGATATTGTGGAGAAATGTTTTCATACATAAATTTAAAAATAAAATTTCTTTCAAATGCGTCACTAGAAAAACGCGACATGTTTGCCCTCAATAGTTGTGACAATGTTCTAAGCAAATTTGAATGATCATGAACAAATAAACATGAATCGTGGCGTATTAGGGGCTTGGCCGATAGAATGACCGTTTTTGCTGGAGTTAAAAATTACAAATAAAAAAATATTTTTAATCCTACCAATAAGTAACAAAAAAATATTTGACTACTAGACAGTATTTTATAAACCTTTATTATTTTTTAAATGTTCAAAAATAGTTATATTTTCCTATTAAAGGGTTGTTTTCTAGTGGACAATTTTTTTTCCATATCAAATTGGTGGCCTTCGTGGTGTGATGGCTAAGACATTTGACTCACACGCGGATGGTTCCGGGTTCCGTTCCCGGCGAGAACACGCAAATGTCAAGTGATATTTCTCAAGCCTGGGTGTTCTATGTTGTATTTGACCACTGTTATTGGGCTGCTGGTCTGTTACGGCAAATAAAAAAAACATAAAAAATCCTGCTCTCAGACAAAAATCCTGAATAAGGATATCGATTGCAAACCTGCCTCGATATGAAGTAGTTAGTGCATTCGCCGACCATTGTCGAGGTTTGGGTTCAATTCCTGCCAAGGTGGATGTAAAATATTACAGTGCCCTATGCTCCACTGGGTGCGGATAGGAAAATAATGATGTTGATTATCATCCATGTAAAAAAAATTAACCATAAATTGTAAAATAGCAAATTTAATCAAATAAATTATTGTTGGATTATGGAATAATAATAAATTGTATTTAACTTAGTTACCCATTACCGTATAAATTATTAATGAATTATTATTAGATTGTCTTATCATAAAATGCTTTATTAAATTTTTTATGGATTCATGATTCCTACACTTACATTGATGTCACTAAAGATAAGGACAAGAAAAACTTTTCTTTACGTCGGGGTATTAAAAATCTATCAGTGCAATAAATGGGTAATTGTCATTTATGGCGTAGTTTAAAATTATGGTGAATTTCCTTTTAACATTTATGGTCTGTTAATGCATTTTAGTAACCAGTCACTCAGCCGTGGTATTCTCATGCATAAATTTCTTTCGTCTTTAAAAACACATTATGCAATAATATTCATGGAACAAACTTTTTGCACCTTTTTCAAAGAAAAGCGAGGTCGCTTAGTTTATGGGCTGCCACAATAGAATATCAGTTGGTTTTTTTATCTTAGCTTCTGCAGATTTATTTAAAACTCCCGTGTTTATTTTACATATATTTTTTTAATCATCGTATTTTCTGATTCCTCGAAACATAATTTGTCTCTTCAACAACTTCTCTTTAATTCCAAGCTTCAGAGGATATTACATATATTATTGTGATATTTAAATATATATATATATTTTTCCAAATTTGATAGCCATTGTTAACGAATTGTATAAAAACTCACTATTAGAAAATGGAAATCAAGTTCTGGTGGACTGGGTTCGAACCTCGGACCTCTGATGCGTGAGTCCGCAATACTAGCCACGGGACCACGACCCGATTTAGTAGATGCTGTTGTTTTTAAGAGGCATTTCCGCATTTTTCCGTGTCTTGAGGCACCATAAAGTCGCGTTCGCTGCGTGCTGTAGACCGTAATTTGCATTCAATAATAAAGCAGATCCTTTAAACCTACCCTCCAAATGTAATTTTAATGACCCCTTTTGTGTGACACGAAATAAATATTTATTCCGTCTGCCAGTCTTTAGCACTAACTATGCACAACACTCTTTTCTCTATCGTTCTAGTTTAAATTATATCTACTTTTTCTGAAAATCTATTGATATATTTAACATGCCCGTTCATTTATTTAAAAATAAATTACGACTTTTTCTATCTGGCTGCGATACACTCTCACTTGCTTTTTAATAATTCACACGCTTACACAAACTTAAACACTTACTCTCATACAAACAAACACGCCCACTTACATATTTATAACATTATAGAATGTACCATATTTAATATGTATGATTATTATTTAGATTCTTCGCCGGTCTGTCTTTCAACCTTGTCTTTATTATTAAATTTAATCATTGTTGACTGCATATTTCTATAAAATAAATAAATAAAAAATTGTTAAACATTTATACGAGTACATGGTGGGAATGAATAATGACGTACGACAAAGATGGCCAGGAAAAACATGGCTTGACCGAAATCTCAAGTATGGTAATGTCAAAAGCAGGTTCAATCAAATGGGCAAGTACAAGGGTAAAAGTAAAATTGCAATTGTCAAAAGATACATAAATGTTTCTAGCTAATTACAAAGCCATTACGAAGTTTTTAATAACTCATTACAAGCGGTTTTATCTGACGACAATATAGTGTTTCTACGTTTAATATTTACTGTATATTTTTCTAAATCATCGACAAATTTTATTTGCTTTTGTACTGGAAACTGGACACAACGACAAATGGATGTATGACAATTTTATCACGTTTTTAACGATTTATGTATTTAAGTGGAAAACGTATTAAAAATATACTACATAGTAATAATTTTGCCTTGAATTTAAAAAATGGAATGTTTCTTTACACTGTGATTTTAAGGTATGATTTTTTTTATTTTAATTTGTTCATTTTTTATAACTGAAAGATATTAATCAATAAACGAATTTATAATATTTTACTTTTTTGACAAAAAACAAAAAAGCCATTATTTTGGTGAATTAAATTTTTTTCTTTAATGATTTTAAAAAAAACAGTATGTACATTGGTGTTATAAAAAGAGATAAAAACATACAACGTACAGTTGGTATCATGGTATGAGTATTTAACTAACACTTTTACGGTGAGATAAATGGAATGCATGGGAAGTGGGATCGGATTAAGAGTTTAGAAGGGGAAAGGAAGAGGATTCGGTGATGATTTATTATAGAAAGTTAGGGTTTAAAGATATTTTTTTATGACCAATCAATTCATTTTTATTGAACAAATAATTCGTTTTAATTTTTATTTTAGAAATAATTTTCTTTTTGCACGTAGATACTAAAGCAAGCAAAATTTTTTTTTTCATTCATTGCACCACCTAGAAGTCTTAATGATCAACCCTTAGAGCCAAAAGATGATATTTTAATTAACCCAGTAACACCTTTTAAGGCCGTTTACACGAAGACAATAAAATATTGTTTTGTCCTATGACTTAGCCATTCGCCACGTGAAACAGAAATTTGTAGGATAAAAAATTGTCCTCGTGTGAACGCGTACGAAGAGGACCTTGCGACAAAATCGATTTGCTTGACGTGAATGTGTCGCTCCTAAACAAAACAAAAAATCTTCTAATGACGGCCGAATGTTTTTTTTTATTATTTGTCGATATGATTGTCCTTCGACAATTCCAATACATCTTCAAATAAAATTAATAATATTTTTCGTGAATAACATAACAATCACCGTCGGAAATTCATTTTCGCATCGCTCGCGTGTAAACCGCGGCCCAATTTTCGTCCTGTCCCCGCGATCTATTCCGCGCGGTCGAGGCTGTTCACGGAGCTGGGACTTATATCTGTGGTATTGTCCACATCCAAACGGCCCTTTGCCAAGATATTTTAACCGTAAAATTGTTCACAAAAATCTCATCATAATTTAAGGGTAAATGATAGTTTTTGAGACAAAATAACAATGTTTTGAGAGTGTCCAAATGTTTTTTTTATTTATTTATTTCTTAAGTTTGCTTATATTACAATACATAATATATAAACCAAAATTTACACTTATTTTACTTACATACCTATTAAAATAATTTTACAGTACACATAATATATTTTTTAAAATTCATTCAAACTTATTTCATTCTTCATATATTCGGGCATCTCTTCATACATTTTCTAACCTTTACATAATCCAATTGAGGGCATCGGAAGCAAAGATAGAAACCTCAAAAACAAAACAAAAAGTTGTTTTGTCATTCTGTAGTTTATCAACTTTGTTAATAAACTACAGAATGACAATAATTAAAATCATGAGTTGAGTTGCAAATATAGTTTAGAATCATACCTTTGATGGTTTGAAAAAAGTGCTTGAAAGCAAACATAGCAATATTCATCAGGCATTTTATTCGACCAATGACAGGCGTGAGAACTAAATTTTCGAAAAGACCGTGACATAGAAATTTAAATAATGTTTTGAGGATTCGTATTTCTATTAAAGATAATTTATTAGTATCTTAAAGTTTAAGTTTAGTGAAAATAACATTTCTAACATAAAGACTCTCTTTGGAGTTAGTGCAGCAGTTTTTGTTATTTTTATCGAACACCAAAACGGGAGTTTGCTATCTTTGGTTCCAATGCCCTTAATTTTGAGATTCTGTTTTTTTCCTATTATCTGCATCGTGTCTCTGATTATTTGTATTGTTATTCCACCCGTACTTGACTTTAATACGGTATTTTTTAGAAATAATTTAAGGTATGTCATATCAATTACATTTAATACCATCGTTTGTTAATTATCCGGATTTTTTACTTGTTGTGTTTCATTTATGTTTACAGACAGGCTGGATTTTCTCCCAAAGGAGATAGAAGAGCTAAGGAAATGTGGATGATTGAACATTGGCAGAATAGCGAATGTTACACAGTGTGTAAAGTGGACACTTAAACCAGCCAATCACACCTCATAAGCCCTGTAAATACCTAGACTTCCATGTTGCCTTCTCAAAAATGTTTTTCTTTTCTTGCAATAAATTTAGATCTAAAATAACATCGTTCATAAAACAAGATGCTGCTGGTTCCATCAAAATAACCTTTTTCTACAAGCTCGAAGGGATTATTAACCTTTTGAAGAGGTGTATAATATAAAGCAGCATTTTATGTCTGAAAAATTAAGAACATTAGTCAGTTGTTTCCAAAACCAGTCGATCGATAATTTTAGTAAATCGGTTACATCGATCGCTATTTTTTTACCAAAGACCTTATTCTACTATCGGACGATTCAGGCAATATATCATAAATCTTAAATGTATCAATCTTTTGAGTATGAAATCAAGCAATTGTTATTTTTGGCCAAAATCTGACAGGTGAAATATCCACTCGACGTTCAAGGAAGGAAGTACTCCGTAGACGACCGGCCCTGGTTTCTGTGCAAAAAGCAACCATTAAAGGCATCATTATTTATTTTTTAATAAAGAGTATATTTGCTACCTTAATGCTCAAAATTAAATCTTCCAATCAACCTCAACTCCCTCACAGCTCGACATTTAAATATGTGAACTGCTTAGTATGTTTGTATATTTTTATCCATATGACTATTATTTTTAAACAGTTATATGAATTTAACGATAAAATGTGCAATTAAATGTATCAATATTCTGTATGCCCAAATTGTATGAGATAAATAGACTTTCGCTTAGAAAAAAATCTCATTTGTAGCCCCAAGAGTGTTTAATGTCCTGGATAAACATACCAAGTTTTCCAAAACGAAAACCATTTTCAGAAAGAGTGTACAAGTCTGGATATTGTCTAAGGGACGAGACCATTGCAGATGACTGCTGCTAGACATAGATTTATATACAGTACTATTATTCGTGCTGTCCAGATATTTTTTGACATTTCCGTTTACGTAATAAATATTATTTGTTGATTGATTTGGTGTTTATTTTGTAGAACTCCATATTCAAACTTATAATTAGAAATCAAACACTGATTTGAGTCTACTGAACACTTTATTTTATTTTTACAAATATAAACATATAAAAATATAAATATTGTATAATAATACATTTATGTTTGTATAAATTTCCTCATAATATTTCAATCATGTTTTAAAATTAAAATGAACAGCAACCTATTATAATATTATTGATATTTTTTCGACAACAATTATCTAAATTTACAAAACTATAAAGCTTCATTAATTATCTCACAATACATACTTGAATGTCAATAAATACTTACTTTGTTATATTTTCCCCGAAATTCAAATATAAATACCTAAATTCCCCATTACCTATTAAACACTTAGCCTCACCCTTAACCATTGGTTTTTCCCTCAATTATGATTAATGTACATGCTATAGTTCATAAGATTATTTTTATTTTCTACTTAAGTACCTTGAATTATATAAGGACATTCAATCCAAATAATCTTCACATTCGTTTAAAAATGCCCTAATAAGGCGAAACAATTTTATATTTGTAAAAATAAAATAAAGTGTTCAGTAGACTCAAATCAGTGTTTGATTTCTAATTATAAGTTTTAATATTATTTGTAGTATTCTTTAAAAATATGCATGCTTCTACTTTCTGTTATGTTGTATCCCATCTCAACACAAGGCTCTTGGTCTCATGGAGTTAGGGATACGTTTTTGTTTTGTCAAACGTATCTTTAGATACGTAAATTAATTCATTCAACCGTTTAGTAACTGTAATTGAACTAAATTATATAGAAAGCAGCCAGCCATAGAAAAGTGAAACTAAGATAATAGCACATTTGTGAAAATGGTATCTATCTAAATATACACAACAGTTAGAATGTGTTTGACTTTGACAAATGATAAACAATGAGTACATTAGGTTTTTTTGGAAATATTATAAACAAGAATCTTATTACTTATTTACCAGTTTCAATAATTTTGTAAGTACCGTAAGATTATTCTAGTGCTGTGGGTGTTTTTTGCAAATTTAGAAATGCCGTTTTTGTGATCTGCACTATTTTCAAAAGGTGATTATTACAGTTTTTTCATGAAAGCGGCCTGGCTGTTTTTAGCAAAACATCGAAATAACTTAACTGCACCCGATAACACCAATATCTATTTTTTTCAAAATTGTAGACTGGCTGTTTTCTGCATAACAACGTTCAATTGTCAGGCAAACCATAGGTTTGTTACTTATTTTACAATAACACAAAAAAAAATCTACTCGCGGAAATGAATTATTCTCAATTGTGCCAACACCAAATTGCCAATGACAATAATTGATCAAATACTACCCCTTATAGAAAAATTGGTAAATACTGAAATAGAATTTTATGGTATATGAGAAAATTTGCCCAATTTTTTGCCGTTTCTCATCATTTGGTCAAATCATCCGTAATCCATGATCATTCATATTTAAATCTTCCTTGACATCAAACTTGACATCAATGTTTATGTCCCATATCGACTCTTCAAAATAGAAGTCCTTCGGAGTTGAAATATAAAATGTTGCGTCTCATAAAACGAAATAATATGGACCAAAATGGACACCAAGTCGTTGGAACAATAGGCATAATCCTCCAGTAACTACACACGTGCGTTTCCAGAAATTATCACATGGCGACGGTATCTACCCACTATCTACAAAAGCTTCTCTTCGGACATCTATCTCCCTTTATTAACCATGGAGTTGAAACAGTGTTTTGTTTATTTAGTTTTTTATTGCTTACTTCTTGGCATGAACACTTGATAAATTTCCTACTATGCTCTATTTTTTGTAAATTTATTGATATCATTTTAACTTTGCTAGAATTCCACTTGTCCATGCGCTTTGTAGCTGCACGATGATTGGTTATCTTGCTTTCATATATCAACTTTAAAGTACCCAAATTTTGTAAATGGGGTCTAGAATTTCAATCGTCTATACGCTTGTAGCTGCAATACGTGTTGTAATCTTACTCCTTTTTATTACTCATATTATTATTTTTTTCAAATATCATCAATACAATAAACTTATTCGTCAATTTTTTAAATGTGTAAATGGGGGCTAAATTTCTAACTGTCTATGCGCTCTGTAGCTACAAGACGTTCTGTAATCTAGTTCCTATCTGTTATAAGTTTTGATTGATCTTAATTGAAAACGAGGAACTAAAATCCCAACCGTCCATACACTCTGTAGCTGAAAGACGTACTGGGATATTTATTAATTGTACAACGCCCTTGAGGTGATTTTCACAAAAATGGCGCTATATAAATTACCCAACTATATATTTATATATATATATATATATTTATATATGTATTTGTTGTATTAAAGCATATTTCGATGTGACTCAGATTAAAAATTTGTTCAAAAATTTGTTTGCTTGACAAGTGCTCCAAATATTTATCGAGGGCGTGTATTTTTATGATATGTTTCTCTTTACGTATAATCTGCCATGTTTCGATACTAGATATAAATAACAAGCACCATCTTCGAAGGTGTACAGCTCGGCAGCTTGACGCAGAAGCTTCGGGCCAGGAATAGTTACAGTAAGATGAAGGTAGGAGGGAACGAAAGAGAATGAAACGTGGGAATAAAGATAAGAAAGAGGAGATAAGAACTGGAGAGAAAGGCGGGACACGAGACACGAGACAGGAGTGCGGAGGATGGGAGGGTAACGGAAAAACAGGGGTGAGAAGGAGGTCTGGGCGACATGTTTATTTAATTCTTGTGTTCATTCTGTCGCTCCGATTTGTCTGGCTCACGATCAACAATGGTGTGTTTGCCTTTCTTGATTTATAATTTCACATGGAAATTTTCCCCAGTGGGAAAATATTGTGTTACCTCCCAAAACAGGCAAAGAAAATACTGTTCCTAGACACATTACGCTGGTTATTTCGGAGTTATTTCATACTCAATTTAACATTTAGTTACACATTTATTAGAAGCTATTTAAACGGAATGAAAGTTCATAAAAAAGTCTCGATGCTAATATTTGTATTTTATTACCAGGCACTAATTTTTACCCATTAATACCAAACGTTCACTCGAACAAGCATTATTACTACTCATTTTTATTAATCTGATGTTTCCATGACTGATTTCAGCTGCGAGCAACTCGATAAACTTAAACAACTTCAGAATACATGTATTAGGTATATTTTTGGTCATATGAAATATGACCATATTTCTGACCATCGTATGCAATTGAAATGGCTTAAAATAAGACAGCGGAGAGTCGTCACTTCTATTCATTGTCCTTCATAGTCCTAACGCATCTATATACCTCCCAGAAAAAAAACATCAGTTAATGGTTTACCTCTTCTTTCTTATTCTCAAAGCACCCACTTAATACCAATCCTTAATGTCTTTTTCTTCTCTAACTCATATAGTGTCCAAGCAAAATTCAAGATCATTAAATAATGAAGCAAATCTTTTCTTCCTAGAAATGTATTTATTTATTTTGAATCTTGAAGTAGGGCTCACATAAACATATTATTATTTGTGCTCTAATAATAACAATGAACATATTTTAAATTAATAAGTTGTTTTACACAAAATTCTTAACCTTCAGTTTAAATAATGGATTTTTTTTTCTTCATAAATGTTTTTTTTCCATATCATACTATTTTTTTACTGCCCTATATGAAATGGAATTTTAGATTTAATATACTTAAATGTTCATTGATACTGCGCGGCAACTAATAATAATAAAAAATATCTGAAAATGAAATTTCACCGTATCATGTCTATAATAATAATAACAGAAAACTTTTCAAACAAACTTTTCTGTGTAATCTCGACTACCAACGTAAGCAAAAAAGTTGAGACTTACTTAGTGATACTTGTAATTTATGACAAAAAACTCACCGCCTCGAGTTGCAGTAGGTATGTGAGTAAATAAATCTTTTTTTTTTTGTAAATTTGAATGAACACCCTGAACGGCTGAAATTGTTAAATAAAATAATCAAATAAACGCTTTTGGTTCAATAGCTTAATTGATTGAGGAAACGCCATACCTATCCCTGTATTTTCTCCCTGGATTATGGCACTAGAGCAATGTTTTTCTTACAAAACATATGTTCGGACCAACCCTCAATCTAATCTATACCTACCTACCTGTCCCTCTCATTTCCTAGCTCAATAATTCTACGTCAGTGCCGGAAAAAACATTATATTATCAGTACACAAATAACATTATACGAGTGAAGTGAGTTTTCTTTCGTTAAAATCTTTCATGTAGCGAGCTGTGCCTGCGTCCATTAAGACCATTAGTTTTATACAAGCTGTGCTAGCGTCCCACGACCGCCAGCTTTGCCAGGTTCCAATACTTATCCACGCCTCATCTTCGGCAGGTTAGTGGAGTTGCGCAACCTTCTTTCCTAACATAACAGTCCACTTACTCAATTTTCCTCCTCCTAGGACGAGGTATTCTTCACACCTCGTCCACTCCTCAACAATATAGATATTTACAATTGGCATGTCCCTATCGTTTTGTGTTTTTAATTTATCGTTTATTATGGGTAGTTCCGATCCGTTCTAGTTGAACCATCCAAAAACCCTTAAAAGTACCTATTTATCAGGTGTCTTCGGATGGACGGCATACAAATATAACAACTATTTTTGAAAAACGCAAAAAAGAACGACACAGAAAATTTTATTTTAATACCCTTTCAAATAAAAAACAACAAAATCGGATCGGTTTTGAGGTGTTAAAAACGGGACAACAAAACGTTGACTTTTTCGATTTCAGTTAGAAATAAACAGCCCTACGCGACGCACTGTGGAACCAAAATAATAATTCACGATAAAAAGTAAAAAATGTAAAGTATTCAATAATTTTTTTTTATAATTTTCATCTTATACACAGATAAATTTTGAATAAAATGTGCGTTTTTAAAACCAAAAATGGTGGTCATGTAGTGGGAGCTGGAACACTGAAATCACGCATTGACCCGTTGTTTCAGTTGTAGTCCAATTGTGGGCGGAAGCATTTATCATATACTGGCGTTTCACCGCTTATATTTTTTAATTATTTTTTATTAATATAAAGTAAGTAATAATAAACAGAATACTTATATTTAAAAAGAAATATTTTATTCAAATATCGGCAAATTTTGGTACCATTTTTTTTACGAAAAAAATTGTTCAGGTTTATTTATAGTACTCCTCCGCCCCCTGCTCTGTCTATTAAAAAACCTATCAATATTATATCTAAGTTTTTCCAGATTTTAGAAATACTTTTTACGTAAAAGAGTCGTTCTAATTTGTTGTAATCATGTATTTTTCTTCAGATCAAAGTTTATGAATTTTTGCTCTGTTCGTTCTTTTTTTCTTACAGTTTTATATACCACTACTACTACTACTACTACTACCATCACGCCATTTCCTCATAGGGGTAGGCAGAGAGAATGGACCGCCACATACGTCTATCCTGGCATACAATCCTAGCCTCTTCCACATTTATACATTATATACCACCACTATATATATGTCTCAAAAAGAGCTTTACAGTTTTATAGTTTTTTTTTTAATGTTGTCAAGAGCAGTGTAGGTATTTACGAAAAATATTGGAGATACGCACTGGAGCCTAAGTTGTGTACGGGGTCATTATGTTTGTATTAGAAATCTTAATGTGTCACAATTCGAATTATGATTATTTTACAAAATGGATTTCAAGTCATTACAGTTTCAATATATTTAAAGAAAAAGAAGAGTAATAGTAAAACATCGAATGGAGCTTAAGAATTTTTTGCCTCAATCAACCAGTACAAATCAGAATAAAACAGGGCGGCCTCAATCTGATTTTTTAGATCTCAGCGATCAATCTAAAATATATATATATAAAACGTCAATGTCCAAGTCAGCTTATGCTATTACAAAAATATTAAGTGGACATCAAATTGAGGTAAACATGTTTAGAATACGTGCCTACGAAACAGTGAAAATATTTTAAATTTATGTTCTTGGTAATTATAGAATTCTTTTTCTTATTTTTAATAGCTTTTTTTTACCGTTATATATTCTCAGGGTCCTAAAGTGATCGAGTTGACTTTGTTACTAATCAGAGAATTTTCAGAAAAGCAAGAAAGAAACAAGAAATAAAGACATGAAACGTTTCGTAGAGGTTTTGCGAAGAAATCCTCAAAAAACATTACCAACTAGGATATCCTATTAAATATGCTTTTAATATCATCGGGTCTTTATTTATCTTCACTCAGAAATTCACCAAAGAAAAAAAAGCAATAGTTATCATCGGAAACGCATGAGTTGCTTGTACTTCCATATTTTAGAAATACAATAGAGAGTTGCGAAGGAACACAAAATGCAGATAACAATATATGCTTAAAACATGTTAATTGTGAAATGGAGACTAGTGTTGAAGATAGCAGCAGATAGTGAATAAATATATATATTTATAAATATTTAAAGCAATATCAATTATGATACATAAAAAATAAATATTTATGCTTGCATTTATTGTCTATTTTGATGACAGAACCTTAAAAACGAATAAAATAACATTTTTATCCTGTTAACTACACACCAAAATAAAACAGGGACGAGTTTGAGAATATCTTCTATTGTCTTGTTAACCTTAATAATAAGTTAAGGAATGGTATCTTTGTTTAATTTTTTATATTTTACTTTTTGTGCTGTTACATGTTCACTTAATTGCCATACTTACTAGTTCTTTGCTCAATGTATTATTATTGCGTTTCTTAAATTATTTTTATTATTAACTTTTTAAAATCATTCTTATGTTGTTGAAATTCCATTTGTCGATGCGTTTTGAAGCTGCAAGACTTTTTGTGATGTTAGCTATCATATTATGTAAATGTTATCAACTATCAAATATCTAAATATAGTAAATGGGGTCTAGAATTTCAACCGTCCATGCGCTCAGTAGCTGCAAGACTTGTTGCTATCTAAATTCTAATTTCATAAATTTTCTTTTTATTTCTTTTAAAATATCACTTAAACTCTAAACTTCATTGTCAAATAAAACATTTGAAAATAAAAATGTAAATAGGGGCTAGATTTCTTATTGTCCATGCGCTCTGTAGCTGCAAGACGTTCTGTTATTTAGCTCATATATATCATAATTGTAATATATCATAATTGGAGACGAGGAGCTAGAATCCCAACCGTCCATACGCTCTGTAGCAGCAAGACGTGTTAGGATATTTATTTATTGTACAGCGCCCTTGAGGTGATCTTCACAAAAATGACGCTGTATAAATTATCCAAATATTATTATATTACATTTTAGTAATAAATTACCAAAAAATAATTTTGATCGTGTTTTGTGAATTTGGGCCCACTGTGCGACGTGCAGTTGTCTTGTTCGCACAGTATCGGGGAGGTATCTGCGAGAGAATGACAGAAAAACAATGTTCAAATACCTATTCATCAAAATTCCCTGTCACCGCATATCCTCTTAAGATGAGCATTGACCACGCTTGCCTACATTACAGGACTTCAGGATCTCTAGTCTCGAGCGTGCACTGCCGATGGCTTGTCTGCAGTTCACGTCTAAACTTCGAGGTTTGGACTGGTTAGGCGAAATGCACGGAATAGGCTACTGACAGGGAAGCCCGGGGACGTTTTGTGGACGCTATACTCTCCGAATAGAGAGTGAACTTGTATATTTATATAAAATATGACCTATAATTCTGAAGTAAATTTGCGAAACTGCCTACTACCTATCTATAGGATGAAGTTTTCAACAAAGCGCTATCTCTCTCCGCCTGGAATAACATCATGGGCACTTTCATTAAATTTATTGTTTTATCAATGGTATAAATCTGTGTGCGTGAATAGACGAAGGCTGTGTTCGAGGCCCTTCTAGTAGGCTCGGGTCTGTGAGTGACATTTGGCGTTATCACATCCTTTCGTAACTCCTTTCCCCCACGGTCTATGCGAATGGCCCATCTCACGAAGTCGGAATCGCCTAATTATACTGTCAATTAATGCCGTTTAAAATCACTTTAAGCTAGTTACCATACGGTTTGTTTTCAAAGTGGTAATGATTGAAATCTTACATTAGAATATTCTGGTACAATTGACCTTTTAGAGTTGAAATGAAATATTAGAAAAACAATGTAACCAACAGACAAGCGTTTGCTCTTGTGGGGAAAAAGTACAGTATGTACTGCAGTCCATTCAAATCTTTAATAAACTTCGCTTTTGTGTGGGTGACAGAACGTTTTCGGTTCGTCGAGTTTTAACGCACTTTACATAGATTTACTAAAATATTTCTTAACCTCATGTTGCAGTGATAAACTCGGTTAAGTAGATAAAATACTTGAAGTCCAGTGTGATATTTTCACAAGTTGTGAATGAAGTTAAAAATATAATACGTATCAAGAGGGGATTTTTACGCTTCTAATGATAATATCGTGGGTATTCTGCGAAAAAGCCTTAAATCAAAATTACTGCTTCTGAGATAATTGAAATTCAAAGTTTGTAAGGAAATAACTTTTTTTTATTTATTAAGGAAAAACAACAGTTGTTATATAAGAATACAGAATATAAAAAATAGTACACACACCCAGTTAAAGTTTTTCACAAATAGAATGAAAGAACATGTTACACAGTAAAGAGAAAAATAATATATTATATAAGACATGAGAGAAAAATAAAAGATCTCGTAAGAAGGTTAAGGCATGAAGAAATAGAGTGGAGGAGTGGAGGAGTGAAGGAGAGGGATTTTCATAATATAGTTGACCAATTCAAAATGTTGATATCATAGTAAAATAAACATATTTAAAGGAACATTAACTTATTACACACTGACAAATGTTTCATTTTACAGTGTTTCAAAAAGTTTTTTTTGATGTCACAAAATTTTGTGTTGAGCAGCTACGATAAATAAACGAGTTTTGAACAAATTTTTTTTGAGGCAATGAATTATAAAATAATTAACTTGTCATGTTGACTTTACGGGACAATTCATTGAAATACGTTCCAAGAGATATGGACTATCGATAAAATTGTTTAAAATTTTGAAGAGGAAAGACAGATCAGAAATGCTTCTACGTTTTTTTTTTTTTTTTTTTTTTTTTATTTATTTTTTCAAAAAATATTTACAAAAAAATTCTTAATTAAAGTCCTGCTGAGTTGCATACATACAACTCGTCAGCAGGTTCTTATAAATTACATTAATTATTTACACTTAGCCTACATTAACAATAATTTTACTTGAAAAACAATTACAGATTACATTTTGCATTTTGAAAAATTAAAAACTATCACTAATACAAAAAACTTTTTTCTAATAACCATAATTTGAGCAAACGTCGAACTCCTGTATTTAACTCAGTATTTTTAATATTGTTTGGTAACATATTAAATATTTTAGGTATACTGTATTGCAGTGTCCTTTTGCCATATTTATTGCAGTATCTAGGAACAGCTAGCCCTTCCATACTAGTAAACCTGGTGTTGTAATCATGTACCAACTTGAGTTTATACTCGGAGTGCGACGCATGCTGACAAATTAATTTGTACCAAAGTAGAGCCCTAACAGATAATTTATTTACAGATTTATACATTAATGATATTGAAATATTGTGTCTCTGGCGGTATACATCTTTATGTAGTAGCAATTTGATCATAGAATTTTGCAAGGTTTGAATAAAATTAATATTAGTTTCACTTGATAACCCCCAGGAAGTTATGGCGTATCGTATAATTGATTCAGAGAGAGATAAATAAATAATTCGTAAAGTATTAACAGGGACATAATATTTTAATATGTACATTCTATTACTTATTGCTCTTAATCGCTTACACAATTTTCTAATATGTACATCCCATTTAAAATTACAATCTATAGTTAAACCTAAATAAACATACTGCTCAATATTTTCAATATTTTCACACATGCACGGTTGCATAATATCACTATGGATACACGTATAGTTATGTGATAAAATTGACGGTGTTGTGTGAGTTTTATAGTTCGGTGATCTTATGTGCATAAGTTTGGTTTTCTTTGAATTAATTATTAACCCTGCATCATGGGACCATTTTTGCAGGTTTAAAAAGTCTTCTTGCAATAATTTCTCTGCAGTTTTGAGGTCCTTATGAGACACAACTAAAGCAGTATCATCGGCGTATACATAGTGTTTGACATTATTAAATAGTTTATACATGACTGTCACATATATTATATACAAGGTAGGGCCCAATATTGATCCTTGTGGCACCCCCGAAGAAACATGTTCTATTTTACTATTTTCATCTAATACTTTGACACATATTTTTCTATTAGTTAAATAATTTTTGAAAAGTTTTAAAAGGTTTCCTCTGATTCCAATGTCATTTAATGTGTCTATTAATTTTGAATGGTTAATTGTATCAAATGCCTTTGAATTGTCGATAAATAGAACAAAGGTGTGATATTTTTTATTTAGTTCATTATTTATTCCATTTGAAAAATCTTGTAATAATAATTCCGTACTCTTTTTCTTTTGGAAACCATATTGATATTGATCAATTATAGAAAATTTTGATAAATAATTAATTAATTTTTGAGCTATGTATTTTTCTAATATTTTTTCAAAAACAGGTAAAATACTTATTGGTCGATAGTTACTAATGTCTGAATGTTTACCACTTTTATATATGGGTCTGACTATACTATATTTAAGTAATTCTGGTATTTCCGCTTGGAGTATAATGCAATTAATAAAATGTGTTAATACTGGTCCTAATAAATCAATATGTTTTTTTACATCAAACATTCTAATATTATCAAATCCAGCAGATTTACTATTTTTAAATTTTTTAACTATATTAACGACATCTTTTATTTTTGCTCTAGGCAAAAACATGCTCTGCGGTTGTTTGTCAATTGACGCATCAATTGTTTTTTTATTACAATGATGTAGCATGTTATTTATACTTTTTGTAAAATGATCAACAAAATCGTCACTAATATTTTTAGGAGTAGTATCATTCTTTATTAAATATTTATTTATGGTTTCATCGCAACTGCTTTTACTCCTTTTCCCTAACAACTTATTTATTTCGTCCCAAGTTTTCTTAGTATCATTGAAGCAATGTTTGAATTTATTTCCATAAAAAGCAGTTTTATTTATCTTAATTAATTTAGTAACATTATTTCTTAACAATTTATACTCTTTTTCATATGATTTATTTGTAGGAGTACTTTTCCATCTTTTATAAAACATGTCTCTATTTCGTATTTTTTCTAATAAATCATTTGTGACCCATTCTTTAATAGCATAGGGTCTAGTTTTTGGTTTAAAATGTATGTTTTTTTTACTTTTTTTATAAATTTCATTGAAGCAGACATATAAGTTATCATAAAGTATAAGACAATTTGATTCTTCTATAAGAGAGTTCCAGTTAAATTTCCTTATTTCATAATCAATATTTTTTTGAGATAATATAGACAAACGATTAAAATTATTTTGTTGAGGCATGGATTTATTTTTATCAAATATAATTTGAATTGCTGTTATAAAGTGATCAGCAATCATCGTGTCGGTGACACAAGCAGCTATATTATTTTCACTTATCAATCTAACATAAATATGATCAATACAAGACTTAGTAATTTTGCCACTAACAATCGCTTCCCTAGTTACATCATTTATACACTTTATAAAATAGTTATTTGCAAGTAAGTTTTCATATGATATTATCACAGGATCTTGAGTATTGAGCACATTTAAATTTATGTCTCCCATAAGAATTGCTTCCACATGTTGAAAATTACTTTTAAGAATATGATCTATTTCATTGAGAAAATAAGTTTTATTCATATTTGGAGGTCGATATGCAGCGAGTAGGTTAATTTTGGTTTTATTTTTTAATGTTAGTGTGCCAAAAATATTCTCAAAATTTACAGAACATATTAATTCAGGTTGAAAAACAATATTTTTATCTATGAAAAGCAAAATGCCTCCTCCAGATCTTTTATTTCTACAAAAACTATACGAGTTATAGCCCGGAATATTAAATAAGTTGACTAACTCACTTTTTAGAGACGTTTCGCACAGCATTATTACATCAATTTTATCCAAACAATTTTTAAAATATATCATGAATGATTCCCAATATTTAGTAACAGATCGAATATTAATTTGGACACATGTCAAGTGTGTGACTGTGTCATCTTGTTTCATAATCCAGTCTTCTATTTTTGTTGTTCTTGTATAATTGATTTCAATATCTTCATCCATATATGAAAAAGCCATATCTAGTACTCAATTTTTTGCTGCGCAAATAAGAGCATTTTTTTATATATAGGACATGTTTTATCATTTGCTTGATGATTTACAGCATTTTTTTTATCATTTTTTTCATTGTATTTAGAGCAGTTAAGACAGATTGGTGAGCTTTTGTCTTTTTTAATACATTCTCTATAAGAATGATCATCGGCACAAAAAGAACATTTAGGTTTTGTATTATCTTTGTGGAGACATCTAGCAGACGAATGTCCAAAGAATAAACAGTGAAAACACTGCAGTAGAGGGTTTGCATCCTCAACATATATCCTTTGATAGCCCAAATATAATTGACCTTTATTTACCAAAAGTCTTCTCAATGCACAATCGGTTTCTACAATATAATTTGAAGTATCGTTGTATTTACTCTTAATAATTTTCTTTATTTCAAAATGCGCATCCTTAATTATTTTTATTTCTTCATTTTGACCCATCAAATCATTGAATAAATGCTCTTTATCATATTCATTAAACACACCTTTCAAAATCACTGTAGGTTTTCTTTTCTTCATCTCCTGGGCCTCGACATCATCCAATTCCTTGGTTATAATTTCACTAAGTTTTTGAGCATCAGCCTTATTAGAACACTTAACAATTAGTCGATTTTTCGATATTTTTTTTATTCCATACACTTTTATACCGAATTTAGATATTTTAACGCCTTCTGTTAACTTTTTTTGTAAACTCTCAGCTGTTTCATTTATTTTTGTAGGCGTTATTAAAACAGAATAGTCATTTCGAAAGTTTAGACTATTTTTATCTACCTTCGCCCTATTGAGAGTACCCATATTTAGAGTAAGTTTTCTTGCATAACTATCTTCTGCGAGCATTTTATTCGTATTCATATTTTCAATTTGTTTATTTTTTTCTCCCATATCAACAGCTATGTGACCCATCAAAGCAAGTATTTTATTTGCTTTTAAATTCACTATATTTTGTTGATCCTTGCTAAATTTTTTTGATGGATCCTGTGTGGCAAGTATTAATTCCTCAATTATTATTTTAGTTTCCTCAAGCAAAGTATGTGGATTCATTTTTAATCTTATTATATTAAATAAAAACTAATGATATTATTCCTTCAGTAATTATAATACAGTATTAAATTGGTAACTGTTTTTATTTTTATATTTATCAATAGATGGCAGTAAAATGCGTTATCTACTCTCTGCTTTATCAGTTGAATTATTTAATTCAAAACAGACATACCCGCAAACTGTCATAAATCCCAAAAATGTGACAATTCACTTAGTAAAACTTTTTACTCACAGAAATAACGCTAAAGATTATATTATTCTGTTTAATGCTTTGCTTGAAAATTTGCAAGCATATATAATCTATCCCAAAATCACCTCTGATAATCAAAACTTCACAAATTAACAATATTTAAAACAGTTTTAACGGAGCGATCAGAAAAACACGTCGTACTACGTAAGTAGGTAACTCGAATTAGTAAGGGAAGTTAAACTATGAAAGGAAGGAGAGTCTTCATACAAGTCAAAATATATACAATTATGCTAAACATTAGTTAGCCAACTTAAAGAAATTGTAAATTGATCCATTTATTCCATTTTATTCGATAGTGTTATAAATAATAACTGAACTTTCAGAACATTTTTTTCAAAATAAAATGGATTGATATGACTTAGTGCATTTTCGCTGATACATAATACCACAGTTAAAAATTCAAACTGAAGTCACATTGTACCTACTACAGTCACTTAGTGAGAAATGTTTTTTTTTCATTAATTAAAAAAGTTATGTAATCATTTTATCTAATGTCCAGTAAGTATTACATTAGGTAAAATAATAATTCATAAGTAAAAAGAGAAAGAAATAAAATAATTATTGCCACGTTTGCCCCTGAGCGAAGCACGTGGACATCACTTATTAGACATCTCCAGGATATCATGTCGCCGACCAACAATCTCGCCTTTTTTCTAGTCAGTACTGCTCCATAAGCTCCGCTGAATACATCCGAAATATTGTTATTGATGGCCCACCTGTACGGCGTCCCTTGTCCCTTGGTGCTTTTTCTCTGAACGTATTTATGTTATATTGACTTATTACAGAAACTATCTCGACTTTTTGTGTAGATAGGACTTAGTGCGTTTTTGCAGATTGTAGAGTATTTTTACGATATAACTATCAATGTATTCAAAACAATATTTTATTTTCAATTTTCGGGTTTAAAAATCAGCACACACGGGTCGCAATTCGCATCACGTCATTTTTACGTCACGCGTTATGCCCGCGGGCTGCACTTCTAAACGTTGTGAACATATTAGGCGCTAAAACGTCATACGTGCCGTTTGTCCCACAGGGCGCGAAACGTCTTGCTTTCTGGTAATTCAAAATATGGATATTTTAAACCTTTGTATAAAATTTATCCGACATCGCACGAAAAAAATATTAATACCGTTACCATAGTAATATTTTAATTTAAAAATCGAAACAATAAAAAATGTGAAAAGACCCACGTTTTTTTATTGTTTCGATTTGGGTTCAATTTGCCCTTAGGTTCAATTTTCAACAAGCTTAGAATGAAACATTTTCTGAGCCCGGGCAGTGTGATCCAATTGCAACATATCTGGATTATTTATGATAAGTAGAAGGTAAAATGATTTCAATTTTAAAACCAATATTTCCCGTCCACCCTACCATTGATCATGAGAGATGAAAGAGAGAGACGAGAGATTATCAACCTGAACATCGTGGACGAACGCATCAACCACTAAACGACGAGATAGATTTATTTCCACTCGATTTCATACAAAGTTTTTTTTAATTTTTTTTACTTTCGGCTTGTGAATGAAAACTTAAACGTCCCAAATACAAAGTTTACTGTGGGATTGCTTTATAAAATCTTTCTGCTCACGAATTTTATTTTCGTTCAATGAATGTGTACATTGTTTTCTAAAAATAGGTTTTCGTTTGATAAAAATCTTGAAACAAACCCTTAAATATTTTTGTTTGTAGTTGAATTATACGATTGATGCCATTTTATTATTAGGTATCCATATAAAAAAGGTGATATAATATATATTATTGGTATGATTTTTATTGAATAAATTTAGTGGATAAAAAAATATGTATCTCATAACGCTGAAAATTTTGTTGTCAAAGTTTTCATATTTATAGATAACGCAGAATATACAGCTTGCCCAGCACATACCGCGCACCGCATTTAAGGACTTTCGACTCCTTAGCGGTGCCCACATACAAAGAAAAAAAATACTCATTTCCGAACGAAGTAAACTGCCCAAATAAGATCTCTGTAATCTTGTAAGTATCTTTGTGCGAAAAGAAGGTAATCTAGAAGTACATAGTATGATACATTAGTTATAAATATATTTTATTTTATTTATTTATTTATTTAAATCTTAAAGTAGGGCACACATATTATACATATTGTTATGTGTGTTCTAATAATAACATTGCAAATATATTTAATTTATAAATTGTTTATCACATATGTCTTGACCATTATTTTAAATTTTGATATGTTTTTTTCTTCATAAATATTTTTTTCCATTTCGTAATACTTTTTAATTGCTTTAAATAAAATTGAATTTTGTGACTTTGCCTTTTTCCTAAATGGAAGTCTAATTTTGTTCTTATCTCTAGTATTGTGATCGTGTTCATGCTGGTTCCGATCAATTTTTTTCCAAAATTCTGTTTTTTTATTAGAGTTTATAATTTTATGAACAAATATCATTGTATTGTAAAATATTCTTTGTTTATATGTTAATAATTTCATTTCATTTACCATCGACTTTACCCTCGTATATCTGTTTTTTTTCAAAATGATTCTTAAGGCTTTATTTTGTAATACAGTTAGTTTATCTATGTTTTCTTTGTTTGATAATAATAAAATGCTACTACAGTAGTTAACGTGTGGTTCAATAATTGCTTTTATAATAATTTTTTAATATTGATTTGGAGATCAAGCAGACGAGGCACTGTGCTTTGTCTGCCAGTAATGCAGCACGTTTGATAAATTTCAAAGAAACTATGTCACTTGTGTAAGCGTAAAAATAATATTTGTACGAGTACTGTAATATCTGAAAGGCTGGAAGTCACATTTTTTGCAAAATTGAGTTATGAATGCCATTTTGTTCATATATTCATATTCATTTCATGCTAAAAAAACATTAGAGTCCTCCGGTATACCACTACTGAAATAGCTTGTTTTAAAACATCAGAAGTGCAGTAATAGTAATCATGCTTTTAACAAAATTCAACGGTTTGCTGGCATTAAAGCAGTGGATACCAAATAAATTCTACATTTTTTATAACAAACTACCTCTGACGCAGCGACGGACAAGATTAAGTCTTATTGTCATAATCAACCATATTAATTTAACCATTATGTCATTTCTTTTGCCGGTAGTTCAATTATTTTACTTTGCTTTTTTTCACATACTGCTTACTTTCAATTACTGTTTTATTGCTATTAATAACATGTCATTAAATTTATACATACTTGTTATTTTCATAAACAATTAATGTTCTAATTAATAGCACGTAATTTGAGGTTTTTGCCTAATGTTATTTTTATAAATACGTTGCTTTTTATTCAATATTCTTCATGACTTTTCATACTAAAGTCCGAAGAGGAATTAGGACGCGGGCCGGGCAATTAGAACAAAAAACATTGAAGTCCCATAGTTATTTTACAGTCCATATTTTAAATGTTTTCTTTTTTTTTCCAAAGCCTATAAATCCAAAAAAACAGCAATCAATTGTGTTTTTACTTCGAGAGATACATTTGAAACAATTTTACAACTTCAAACCGCTCTCCGAACAATTGACCAAATGCGACATCCAGCATTTTAACTTTAAGGTGCAGATATGTTTGGCAAGTTATGCCTCACATTTTTTCTGAAAATCGCAACATAACGCACTACACTGGCTCTATAAATATTTTCAAATGGTACCCAGAAACTCACGCATCCACATGCACACTACGCGCACAAATCTACACGCATACATCGCTAGTTTAAACCATGTAACTTAACTTAACTTGCGGTTGGACTATGCCCTGTCTACAAAATCAAGGTATTAAGGTAGTGTGAAAGAATTACAATTTATTTATTCATTAATAATTCACAAATAAAACATTATCTCTATCAAATTATGGGAATTCACAAAATATTTTTTTTTATTGTCGTTAATTCCTTTTACATGATTTTTTCTATAAATCGATATTCTACATTTATTTATTGATTTATCTATTCATTTATTTCACAGTTTTAAAATGCACAGAGGTTCTTTGTTTCGGGTCCCTATTAGCTAGGATATTACTGTGTTTCTGTGGACCTTCTGGACGTTTTTTCATTAAATGATGCTTAAACATTCAAAAATTAATAATATCAAAAAATTAAAAATAAATGTAAATTGGAAAACATTCCGATAATAATACAAATTGAAGAATAAATCTTAAATTTTTATATATATAATTCCTCTGTACGTGTGATGTCACCGAACTCCTCCTAAACGGCTTAACCGATTTACGTTCGGTTTTCAGAGAAATATAGATGTTTGCGCTGTGCGTGTTCGTAGATATTAAAATATTTAATCTAATATGTAAAAGATAAGAAAGGAGCATAAATATGTTATTCGTAGATCTACCAGGGTTGCATTCGAGGAGAATACATTTACAAAAAAATTGGAAAGATGTTGTTTTTTTGTGCATAAAAAAGTTTTTAAAAGAAGTTTTGTGCGTAAACAATCTAATAGCAGGCAAACCAAGGAGCAACGTTTGGGCAGGATAACGTCTGACGGATCCGCTAGTATATTATAAATAGGAAAATATACCATTAATAATTAAAAAATGAAACATACATATAAATTGGAAAATATACCAACAATAATAAAAATTGAACATTGTTTTGAATATATTTAAATCTTAGTAAACAAATACTGGATTCAACTCACTCGGGAGTGTATTAAGATTAATTATTTTCGTACAGTTGTTTTTGGGAAACCTGACAAGAGGTTAAAAAAAGTTATTTAATAACGGAATTTTCAGTATTTATGAATTCTTAAAAAAAAAATGTGGATTGTCTAAGTTGTGGTAGAAATATATCAGTAGAAACATTTAACCATTCATTCAAAATTACACTCGTTTAAATATTAATTGCCTTAATAAGGCTTTTTGGGCTGTGCCCGTGTCAAGCCATAACAATTAACAATTAAAAATACATGGTATAATTAATTTAATTAAATTTACTACACGAACTTAAATTTACTGGGCGAACCAGTTACTGGTATAATTGAACAATAACCTAAATTAAATAACGCAACGTTATTAGAAATTTCACTGGACATTCTTCGTGTGGAAAAAATGATTCACAAACAATGATCCACCATTTTTGGTCATAAATGAATGCGAACAATAATTCTCAAAACCATTTCTCCCGCGGGGAATAATCGATTCAAATGAAAATATAACAATTTATCGGTTTTGTTCAGAGGTTTCCGTTTATATAATATATCATATATCCCCTACCTGAAGTATGGCAGAGCGGAATTTCACTACGAAGTAAGTAATGGATTAGGAAATATATTTTTCCGATACAAATATACCCAGTCGTACCATAAACATAATAAATACCGGTACTAAGAAATATTAGGTTTATAGGACACTCATATACGCGGCCGTTCCTAAACTACCTTTAACCAAAACGTATTCGCAGAAAGTATAAATCATCGTAGAACTTGAGAAGTTCTCGCCAATAAAACGCGGATACAAGAAAGAGAAAGTGAGTATTCGGCGAGAAGAAATAAGAAAAAGTATTTCCATTAAAATATCAAATTGTTTTCAGTGTTTACAAGACCAGCAATGCTCGAGAAAATGTCGTGAGTATCCATTCTACTCGGTAACTTTTATTATGAGATCCGCTAGAACTTCCCTTGTACGTTAACATTTAGACGCTACCACATTTATTATTAATGTTTGAAAACTACACTAAATTTTTGCGATTTAATTGACGGAAATGTAATCCGCAATAAAAGTTTTCTTTCCAACAGCAATTAAATAAAATGTATAACGTATGACTACTTATTCAACGTGCTTTTGTTCATCTGTTTTAATCAATACCATGTTTCTTTTATGTGTTCGTTCTCAAATTGACTAAATTTTATTATTTTTTTTAAATATCTCAAAATCGGATTTTTTAAACAGCGTCAGTAATTATAATTTTTACACAGTTTCAAACAGTTTTATAAACACTACCATGATAATAATAACTATTTTTTTTCACGTCGTATTTAAAGCATTTTAACTGGAGTATTCTTCGTACCCCTCTTAGATTTTTTCACATTCAGTTAAGTGAATTTCATTTATACTTATTTGATATTGCATTTTAGTCTTGTAGCTTGCTACTTGAATATTTTTTCAGTACTGCAAATTATATTCTGATCAATACGCGAACAGAACCGAAATCCTTTAGCTCGGATTTGCGTATCTGAATACAAAGAAATGAAATTAAGCTTTCTTTGATAACTGGTAAAGTTTCAGGCTTTCACGGACGATCGACCTTCAACTTACTGATTTATACAGTAGCTGTATGTCTTGACAATTATTATCTAATATTCAGTGATCCAGATCCCATTTCTAATATGATAGCCACTCTCAAATTACTCCAAAACTTTTCGAAGTTCCGGATAGTTATATACTCTGTTTTTGATGTATTTATACTTCAGCATATTTATCCTATAATACAGTAGAACCCCGATTATTCTGATTGAATAACGGGGAAACAATTCGAGGAATATCTATCTTACGTGGAAAATTATTAGACGAAGAAGTGATTTGCTGGGGGAGATAATGTGTACAAAATGTATGCGTAAAAAAGATCATTTTTATTTGGTGAACATAGAATATGGAAGTTTAGATATATTCAGGATATGACCTGTCGTTTCATGGTTTAAGTGGCCATTTTACATACTGTGTAACATTCATAATTTTGCCTACGTTTTGACATCTGTATTTTTTTTATTCTTCCATCCGTTAATTTTGGTAAAGCTAAGGAGCTCTATTGATACGAGTGAAATTCATCTGACTTATTCACCTACTACTAAGGAATACCTGATAATATTTTGTAATTGTTTATATTTCCAGAACCAAGTGGTGTCGACGATATTTTGAGTTTGTCAACAAATTTTATAAATTTTATAATACTTACATATTGCAAGAGAAATGGAGAATATTTTATAATTCATTTACATAATTTCCGAGGGAGTTCTTAAGATTACAATATATTGAGACATAAAAAAAAACATTTTTCATGTGACTTGTCATTCGCATCAATAAAGGTTTCAACTCTTCTACTTCACAAAAGTCAACAGATGGAAGAGTTGAGAAAATGAGGATGTTAAAACAGAAAAAATAGTAAATGTTATACAGTGTAGAAAATGGCCACTTAAACCAGCCAATTACCGGTTATAAGCCCTGTAAATACCTAGACTTTCATTTTCCCTTCTTATAAATATTTTTCCTCTCCGTTAAAATAAAATTTAATTCTTTACAAAATATTCAAATCAATGTTATTGTATGTACAGTTCAACGCCATTTATTTTATTTTCAGTTACATATTTGTTGATTAAAATAACGAGATGAGTTGCGGAAAGTTTATAATAAATCATTATCGTCAAATTTGAGCGCGATTTAAATCGAACTTTTTCATTTGAATAATATTCCGTCTAGTGCGTTGGAGTATTTGAAAACTGAAAGTTACTCCCTTAAAGGAACTCAGAATTTCCAAACTAATTTTTGAAGGGTCAAGTGGGTCGAGCATTGTTTCAAAATATTTCACCTGTTTTGTATGAAGTTTCGAGTTCAGAACGAACTTCAATTGTAAAGGAATGAATATTAAATATTTACAAATATATTTTTTTTCTTTTAAGCGGAAAATCATGTTTTATGTGAACTTCTTCACTAAAGAACCAGGGCTCCGATTACAATGGGAATTATCTACATATAAAATAAAGTTTTCTGTACGAAAAGCAGAATATGCACACATTTTTTTCTTTTAAACGTGTTCAATTCTAGGTTACCGATAAAGATATATGTAAATGCAAATATACTCATTTCCGTGCACAAATATCAATTTTTCTTTATAGACAGTCGAAGAAAACTTTGTTAACTTCCCATTGTAATCGGTTGTATTGTAACGAGTAATTGTTTTTTTAACGAATGTGTAAATATTTTAATAAAAAATAAATTATTTTCATCGGAAAGATGTAATTGAACATGTGTTAAATAAAAAATCATAAAAGTAAAAAGATTTTCGTTCACAAAATTCAATTTTGCTGTATAAACAATAGAAGATGACTCTGTTAACTCACTATACGAGTATGACAACGCCTAAGAAGTTCCAATAAAACAAATCTCCAAGCCTCTACAAGTGGTGTTGCTTCAAGGTGGATCCACTCACCATTAAGATAAGTTCTGTAATATGTTATGTTCATAGTGATTATTTAACAAGTCTGGTGGAGTTGTTTTTCTTAATTCTTACTTTGTTGGCAGCTGCTCTGAACAAGTGAACAAAGACTGAGCACTGCGATGGAACCAGTCACGCAAGTTCTTTAGCCAACAGATGCACCTTCTACCTGCACTGCGGCTTTCTTCAATCCTTCGCTGTGGAATGACTTGTAAAATGTTATATTTGTCACTTCTTATCACATGCTCAAAGTACTCAAGTTTGCTTTATCTTTTTTCATCCTTCAGAGAACGTCCTCTTTCGGACTCTGTTTACCCAGGAAATTTTTAATATCTTCTTCTTGTACCACATTTTAAAAGCTTATATCTTTTTTGAAGTGGCTTTCGTATAAATGCATTTAATTTAATAGCAAAGATACTAATCTCAAAGACGTCGCGAAAGTAATGAAACTAATCATTGGTTATTCTAAATTTGTGAATTTAAGTATACTCGTCTTCAATTTCTGAAATAAATTACCATCAAGAATTTTCACAAACAAACTTGAAAGTTTTACATTATTGCGTTATATTTTATTGTGCATAATAACTTCTTCTTTTCTTGCCTTTACTTCTCCATCACTAGATATAAGCCTCTTCCAACTCCTTCCACATCTCTTTTTTGACCCATCCGCATCCAGGCACCACCAGCAATCTGGAAAATATCGTCAGCCTATGGCGGCCTTCCGATACTCCATTTATTTGCCCAGGGTCTCCATATCAATATTTGTGGCTCCCATTTAGTGTTCCCCTGTCTAGCCATATAATGTCCTGCCAATGGCTATTTTAGTTTTGCCTCATGGCACATGACACCAGAAACTTTTCCAATTTATCAAAGTTTGTCCTAATTTCACAAAGATATTCCAATTTGCCGTAAAAGGCAGGTTTTTGACACGTGCATATTACCAATGGAAACTTAGCTAGAGATGACAAAAAGAGTTTCCAAAAATAAAGTACACGCTACGGTTCATGGACAGGCAGATACTTAGAGAAACGAAGAGCTTAGAGCAATCTTTCTCAAAGTGGGTGATACCGCCCCCTTGTGAACGCTGAAGGCCTTCAGGAGGACGATGGAAGGTAAAAAATTGGGGGCGTTGAAGAGGTTTAGGGGGGCGAAGGTTTATTTAAATAAAGGCTTTCGTGAGTGAAATAACTTTGAGAACTAATGGATTAAACAAAAAATCAATGTTGCTGATATAGTATGTAATATAAATATAGATGTATATATAATTTTAAAGGTTTTTATTTTTTTTTAAACTTGACTAAAACAAATGAGGAACTGTTTCTAAATGTCATATAATATCTAAAACCGGCCAACAGAGGGCGCCGTAAATATATTATAAAAGAAAAATATACAAGACATCGTTCTCTTGTTCACGCCGACAGCCTCCGAATATAAATTCAGTGAAAAATAAAGCTCATGTATGTTATCATAATTGCGTATCATTAAATAAACATAACTTATATATTTCTTAATGACTATACTGAAATAATGTTAAATTGGGATAATCTAACAAAGGATCATATCCCGACAGAATCGAAAAATGTAAACAGGTGAGTTTTAAAATAAGTAAATAGTATGTTTGTGTATTTATTTAAACAACAACAACAAACCATCACGCCGTTTCCCCGTAAGGGTAGGCAGAGAGGATAGAACGCCATATCACTCTATCTTTGAACACAGATCTCGCTTCCTCTACATTCATACATCTTCTCATGCACGCGCACCGATAATTCCGACCTTTGTTGGATTTGGTCATGCCATGTCTTTCTCGGTCTTCCTCTATTTCTGCATCCATCAACATTCGCATCGTACATATTCTTAGCCGTTCTCTCGCTGTCCATTCGTTCTACACGTCCAAACCAGCGCAGAGCTTCTTTCTTGATTTTGTCGATATTGCTTGTCTCAGCCATTTCGACAGCATTTCGACAGCCATTTCGACAGCATTCAGCCTACTTTCATCCCTGTTTTTGCAAGTCCATTCATCATCAGGGTCGGATCAGAACTCCGTTGTGAACTGCTAATTTTGCCTCTTGTGGCACACTTTTTTTAATTTCCTAATTATAGCAAGAGTTCCATGAAATCAAATCGAATATTCAATTACTCATTTAGGTTCACGAAGACTAATACCCGTATGCAGAAACAAAACTTAAGGTGAGGAAAGTACATTCTTATTTCAAATGCAGAGAATAACCCGCAGGTGAAGACAATAGAATGTACTTTCCTCACCTTAAGGTTTGTCTCTGCATACGGGTATAAGGCAGCGAAAGCAAGAGGTGAAATGAGAAAAAACTGTTAAGAAAAACGTAGATAGAGAAAAAACTGAATATGAATAAATGATAAACAGCGCGGGAAAATGAAAGACGCTCGTCCGTTGTCTTTTTCCAGTATTTTTATTAAATTGTCTTCTCTATGGCACCCGTTTACCCTTGTCACTAAAGGTACAAAATAGAGAAAACATATTTGGATTTTTCGTATCACTTTTAACGCGTTTTACTTTTCATGAAAATGTCTCAACGAATGTTATAATAATGGATTCAGTTTGTTTTGGCGATTAATTTGAGTGATTGATGTTAAATACTTAATTGAAACGAATTTTCGTGTTTCTTCATGGCCATGTTTTTATTGTCAAGAGCTTCCGGGTTTGATGAATTGACTAAACATATTTTTTACCTAATCTGAAATATGTTATTGATTCACAATTCTTGATAGAATTCCACTGTAATAAGGAAATATCACATACTACGATTACCCATAAAAATATGTGAAATGGATCTTGAAAAATTAATTGTATTTTCAAAATCAATGGAGTGGAGAAATATTTTCAGACATAATTTGAAACATAAAATTTTAAAAAATTAAATAAAAATTTTAAAATAATAAATTTTAATTGTAAAGGGACTTTTTAGATTTTTAGAGATTTTTTAGACGAAGAGACGGGTACGTCTCGAAACCAGTAGACACAAAAAAGTCGGTAAGTGGTTATATACAAATATTTAATATTATTTATTAAAATGTTTGACCACAAAGTTAATGCTTTAAATATTAATAATATTTAAATTTTAAACTTAAATCAAACCTAACCACGAGAAATACATTTTTTTTAATGATAAATAAGGGTGGTAAAAAAATGATAAAATGAATCGGGTTGTGATCCTGTGGCTAGTGTCTCGGACTCACGGATCAAAGTTCCTTGATTCGAATCCCACTCTACCCCAACTTGATTTCCATTTTCTAATAGTGAAAAAATGGCCCTCAAAATGAAATATTTGGGTAAATCATTAGAACGTAAAAATTCCTTTTCATTAAAAAAAAAAGTCAATAATTATTACGCTATGATTAAATACATTTCAAATATTTAAAATATATGTCGTAAAAGCCGGTTTATTAATGGATAATCTTTTACTAGCTAACATTGAAGTCCGAAAAACGGACGCAGCAGCCTTCTAAACCGAGTGTTTTGAGGGTGCGGCGGTGGACCTGGCTTCTACATGTGCCGCGTATGCCTCAGAAGAGCCTTAACCCATGTTGCCTCTTCTTCACACCTACGGGCTCCCATCTTCCGGAAGACCGTCGATTACAATTTTTCGGTTTTAATTATAATAACAAAAATACGTTTATAGTCTGACGATGTCGGTCACAACGAAACCAAGTCACTGGTAAAAATTTATAAATAAAAGTGGAATAAAACTATTTTTTTTTTTATTATTATAAGTAAAAGTGCATTTCCACCAAGAAATGTCAGTGGAAAAACTCAATATTTCTTCGGCTTTATTCTCTGGACTAAGGGACGCTGATCGACGCTATTGACATGGGAGGAGGCGAGGGTGCTGGTCAACTTTAAGGTCTCCTGGAGGCGCCTGGTTATGTCTGTATGCCCCCTTTAGGAGCGGATGTGGATAAAAAACAATTTATTTAAATTAAAAAAAACATGCTGCATAACTCGACGCTATTTTGAGTAATTTACACTCAAGGACTTATCAGAAACAAAAACCATTAAAATCTTCTGAAATAACGTTGCGCTGCTTTTGCTGTAGAAAAATATACTAGAGAGTTGATTTTAAGTATAACCAGTGTAAAAACTCGCTTAGAGTATTAAAAAAAAAATAAAACCAGAAATCCACATAGGTGTGGTGAACCTAAGGACGGCAGGGTTTATTACTGTTTTTATTTTACTTATGACGTCATACTTTCTTTCTAGTTTTTCCATGTGATTTGAAGATTGTTTCTGCTATTTCCAAACAAGGGTTTATGATTGGCGAAGTAATTCATTTAGGTTGGACGAGTCAAATCGACAATTTAACTCAAATAGGTTTTGATTTAAATAAAAGTGTATTTCACATTGTATCAAAGCTTAATAGAATATAAAATAAATGCGTGGAGTTGGGCCAGGGAAAATGCCATTCATGTATTAAAAATGTCACAAAAGAGTGTACTCAAGGCTCTACTCGGGGTACCTATTAAGACACCCATAACGGAGGACTTTGAACGAGTAGGTGTCCTGGACGTCAGGCAACAGTACGCTAAGGTACATTTCGTTTAAACTTATAAAAATTATGGGAGTATATAGACAAATACTAGCGATGAAACGCGCCTTAAAATGAAATAACTATACGTGACACCTAAAATTATATTTGGACAAAAAAGTCATGTATACATTGCTTTTGAAATATATAACAACATACCACCTGTTGCAAAAGTTAGTAAAAATATTGAGCAATTTAAATTATTTGTAAAAAAAAAATGGCTTTTTAATTTGGGTCCCGAGAACTGCCTTGAGATGGCCACCCCACCAAAACAGTGATTTATTAAATATCACATCATTTTTACATGTCATGTATTCGTGTATATTTCATATTTGTACAGATTTTGGGCTACTAGGAACTTGCTGATGTAGAGGTGCCTTGTTGCTCAACTCAATATTTGCACAGTACTTGTTCGATTGTGCTGTTTCGATTAAAGTAAGCATACATTTATGTGTGTACATAGGTACATATTTTAAAAACTATTACATTAACTTCAGGCATAAAATTCCACAAGAAACACTCCCACACTACCAGGAATCAAACGGATGGGTCAGGAGGTCTATCACAAACTCTGAATTTGAGCAATGAAATTTCAGGTTTTTGCCCCCCAAAATTTTGTATATGTTACCCGAACATTGCGAAACCATGATTCGGATTCAATCAATAAATTTGTAAAAAATTGGTAACTGGCTTTAGGTCGAGAAAAATCGGAAAATTTACTAAAACACATTCTTGAATAATAAATAATATAATTGAATAATGTATAACTGTATAATAAATTACCTAGTAGGTAGTCGTGTTATTGTTTATTTCGCATAAAAACGTCTGCCTTAAAATAGGTTGTACCAGTTAGGCAGACTACGTAAAATCCGATGAAATCTGAATATTTCATTATCAGGGCCATTTTCAACGAGTTATACAATAAATAACTCACTATTAGGAAATTGAAATCAAGTTGGGGTAGAGTGGGATTCGAACCACGGGCCATTGAGCCGTGAGTCCGAGACACTAGTCACGGGACCACAACCCGATTCTCTATTGTATAAATATATAAAAGAATGCCTCTCTTGATTTGTGCCTAGTAAGGTGTTTGTATAGAAAAAAATATCATGTAAAACAAGAAAATAAATCAATAAAAAAAATCGTGAGGGTACAAGTAGGTTCCTTAATTTGAAACGTGTTTGAATTTCAAGTTTTGCTGTACAATTAAAATTTTTGTATTGTTATTACGCGTGTGTCGGGTCGGGTGAAGAATAGTTCAGGCAGAGTGTTTTTGACTCGATGGGTACTCTCAGGTAAAAATCCTGAAAAATAAAATCGAATGGATATAAGTCCACCTGGTCGCGTAATGGTAGACGCGTTCGCCTACCATGCTCAAGGGCCTAGGTTGAATTTCCGCTAAGGTCAACATGAAATGTTTGTTTGTAAGGTGGTTTTCCATTGCAATATATTATTTCCCCTGACTAGCACAGGTGCTTCACAAATGTTAATAGATGGAAGGATTTTTAAAAAAATGGATTATCAAACATAGGCAGAATGGTCTTACTCACATCTGCAATATGGATGTTCAGATGGGTGCAATGGTAAAGGTTAGGTACACAGTTTCTTAAGTGTCAAAATAAATCGTCAAATTTTATTCGCCCTTCAAAAATGTTCTTCGTCTTTGTTGAAATATCTATCGATTCAAAAAAGTTTAAAATCTTTAAACTCGTTAAGCGTCTTTAATGTTACTTTGTATAAACCTGGCTTTGGTTTTTATTTTGTTCACATTTTTTAAGATCGCCTTTTAAATATTTATGTTTTATTAAATGTTTTGCTTAATATTTTTCTTGTGAGCCTTGTTACTCGCATGCTGAAGACAGTTATAAAAGATTATTGGCCCTGTTAGATTTTATTCTGTGCGCCGGTGCAAGTGTCGAATTGTTGTAATCCAAAAAAAAAATTGAATAAACTATTTCTTTATTCTAGATTTTCAAATATCCTTCTTTTCCATAAGTCACACCTTAAAATGATTTGATTCTTGATTTAAAATATTTTTATTTCTTATAATTTTAAATTACGATCTTGGGTTTTGATTCAAATGGCTTACTTACGCCTACGAATTGTAGCTGCAAAACTTATTTCATGCGACCTGCTTGAATTTTGTATAATAAAGCGCGTTCGAGGTTTTACAATTTCATCCCTAATTATCATTAAAATTATTTTTCGAAAAATTCTTAACTTTATTAGGTAACTTTTTAGGCGTACCTAACTTTAAACATACGTATGTAGTGCCTTACATATTTTTTTTTGTTTAACTAAAAAGCTATTTATTTTTACAATTTATAATTATTTTGAGTACCCAGGAAAACAAGTATGCACAGTTTTGTAATGTGGGGTTTTAAATCCAGAACTTTGCATACATAATTCGCAACTAAACCATTTAGCTATTAACTAAATTACTGAAATATTTATCACATTACAGCTGTATTAAATTCATTTATTTAATGCCATATAGAAAAAAAATATTTACCTGTTTTAATTAAAGAATTTGAATTCATAAAAAATATTTTTAATAAATAAAATAACCTTTGGAGTCCACAAATAAGAATAATATTGAATCTGCGTTTTTGTCATAGAACATACAATTAAATAAAAAATTAAAAAATTGATTTTTTTTTTCAATTGTTTCTGTGATTTCTTTGATTTACACAAGTAATTAAGCATAAAAATATTACTCACCACAATACCGTATTCGTCTGTGTGTAATTTCCAATTGCTAACTAAACATTCTTTTCCAAACATTACTCACTCATTTAAGTTTCAAAACACTTTTGTTGCATAGCATCCTAGCTCAAGTCCATTTTGAGTCCGATAATGACAATCTCCATAGCGAGTGTTAGAAAAAACTAGCACAAAACATCGTACGGTGTTTGTGTTTTAATTTATTTTTTGTAGAGACATTCGTTTAGTTTTTACGATGACAAGCGCCCGGAGAGAACATATCGTAAAGCCACCGTAGCACTTTCGTTCGGCGTAGACTACCTCTGACCGTCTGCGTAGTACTGCTAGCTACGATACCCACTACGCGCTGAGATTCGTTCGAATTGCCCCATTCTGCGCAAGTCCCTGGAACACATTTTCAAAATACAAAGTATCTACGTATTCGGATTGGAATACGTGTTTTGTATGGAATATCATACCGTTGCTAGAATACAATATATATATTCAACATTTTTTACCTCACACGCATTTCACCTTTATTTTATTTGATCTATTTCGGATTTCCAACACAAGGAAAACAGAATAACAACATTCATTTACATTACCTATTTATGTATTTTAACATTAAACAAACTCGGTTGATTATTATTAGGTTTATTTTGGGGATTTTGAAGTGTCAGTATATTTTAATTTGCAAAAGTGAAATATTTACGTTTTTACGACTTTTACATTTTAATATTTTTTTCTAAAAAAATGCTTAATTTCGAGACTTACAATTTAATACATCTAGATTTTTTTCGTTTATTTATTTATTTTAAATTACGTTTGTTAAAAGTATATTTAATTGAATTTATTTAAAATTAAATACTTAGTAATTTTTACCACATAAGAGTTTAATATTTTATAACACAACTAGTTTCAGGTACACAATAAGTTTTTCTGGGTTATTATGCCGTGTGTCGTTCGTACTTTTTGGTGTAACGCGATCTGAAACGTCGGTAAAAAGTACGAACGACACACGGCATAATAACCCAGAAAAACATATTGTGCATCTTAACGGCCGTGAAAATCTAAGAAGTTTAGTTTCAGGTATTTTAAATTACCCATCGTCAGGTGCAAATATGAACTAAACTAAAAAATAATAATAATAATAAATTCGAAATGTAATGTAATATCAATTCAAAATTTACGAGTAGTAATAATTATAAATTCAATGGGTTGTTCCACAAAGTAAATGCTGAATTAATAAATAATATATCATTGACTTGTTATGGCTTTTTAGGATATGCCCGTGTTAATCCATAATAATTTACTAGAATAAAGAAAACATAGTAAAATTGATTATATTATAATGATATGTGATGCAATATAATGTTGATTCAGAAAAATAAAGTGTAAATAATAAAGAATAAGAAAAAAATAATTAAATACAACAATCCAAAAAAAAATAACAAAAAATAATTATTTTTAAATACTAAAATAAAAATAATACAAAATTTAGTTACAGACATAATCAAATAAACAAAACAATAGAATCATTGAAATAGATAGAAAATAATACAAAAACGGAATTGAGATGATAATTGTGATGTGGTTTGTAAAGTAATGGAAATGATAATACGACCATATAACCGTAAGTACTAAATATAAAAATAAATCATGAAAAAAACATAAAAATATTAAGATATGTATAAGCAAATAAAAGTATGGAAGTAAATTAGATAAGTAAATCACAATACTTTGCATATTATTATAGTATAATTATTGAACGAAAACACGCAGGTAAAAATAAAGAAGGTCAGTTTTTTTAACTAATAAAAATATTAAAATCGAAGCAAATATAGCGCATTATATAAAAAAATAATACTTAAAATTTTTGGGACTGCATATATAGTAATCAAATTCCAATTAAGGTTCCTTTGCAAATCATGCTGAATATTAATTTAATGTAACATTAAATTCGATTACCTAAATTATTGTAAACAACCGTATTATTTTTTTATTTATTGTAAATGCAGTTAGTTGACAGTATTCCATTTTAATTATTGGTATGGTATCCAAAATAAAATAGTTTTATTTGATAGAATTCTATTTTTTTTTTTTAATAAACTAAAGTACACAATCAGACGCGTTGCGTCTTGTTAGGACATTGTCAAACTAACTCAAATATTTACAAAGTTTCCTCATATACTTACAACGATTCTTTTATAAAAATACAATTGAATCCAATAATATTCTTATAATATACGATAATATTAGCTTACGATTTAATTGATTTCTATGAGTTATCGTCTCTTTGTTGTTACATCTAATAAAAACGCATTTAAAATTATTAAGTTAAAATATTTACATCTTGTAACTAGACATGTGACTTTTATATTAATATTTATTTGTAAAATAATCTTAACAAATATTAGAACGCAAACCCTTCATTTCAAATGGTTAAAAAAAACCTTAAAAAAATGAAACATTATAAAACAAATTGTGTTTTTTGTATTTTTTAGTGTTTGCGTGTACTATAATTATATTCGGCAATCTATGCTCCAGTAATCAACTGTATTCAATTCATGGAGTATCCATTTTTTGTGCTCTTTTTTTTATATTACCGTCCAACGTAATTAATATATGTACCCCGTTTATTTACATCTTATATATGCCCCGTCACAATAAATCACAGGCCGCAGTGACGTTAGGAGCTTGCATCGCACTGACCCCCACCACTAAAAAGAATGCCATATAATGTAATGATATAAGACCGTATTACATAGTTTTGTCAAGCAGATAACTAGAATCCAGTGCAGTGGAGAGAAGATTGGCTTTAGTACTTTGTTCCGTATCTCAGCTTCCTATTTATAAAAATCTAAAGACTTATCCTGAATGCATTCTAAAACTGCAATCTTCAAAACGTTACGTGATCGTCTTTTAATAATAATTGTGTTCGTGATATCATTTTTATCCAAAATAATATCTAGCTTTTCTTATTTAAATTCAATACTAGTATTAATATAAAATTCTTCAAGACACAAATTCTTACATTTGTAGGGTTCATAGGCCATAATGGATAACGCACAGGTGCTAAAACGTTTTACCTGAAATAGTGCGATGATCGAAGAAAGCAATGTCGTCATTTTCCATAGAATTCAATATAACATAAAATGCAACTCTATCAGTATTGCACATGAAATTGGGAGCATCATTCTCCAGTACAAGCTACAAAAAGTGGCTAGGTGGGATTTTAGTTTTAGTAAAAATATAACAAGTGATTTTTTTTTTAAATTGTAAAAATTTATAATTATACTATTAAAATAAAAATAAAAAAAATTAAAAAATTCACATCGCGTCTACTATGAAGAAATGAACTACAAAGGAACGTCGCCAATAAAAAGACTACAGGGCCTGGCAACGCCAGTCAGTCAGTCTAACAAGCTCAGTTCAGTCAGTCAGTCCGGCTCGACGAAGTCACTCAGTTCCAGCATGTAGTTCAAGTGCAGACTTTACAACCCACCATCGACGTAACACTCGCGTAACACAATTCACTATTTATCCGCCATGTAATAAAAAAAACATCAAATAGCAACATCGTGTCTTCTCTATCAATTTCTAACTGGGGTAGGAACTTTAACTCTAAACTACCAAAATCCTACACATTTTTATTCTTCCGACCCTTAAATATTACGATTTTTAAGTAAGATAATATTTATTGCCAAAAATTATACACCTTGCCAAGGAAGCTCGTGTTAAAGCTCGTTAAAAACGGGTCGGTAATAAAATATAAAATAAGTGGTTAAAAACATTGTTTTTCAAAAAATTACAACAAATAATCACAAAGAGCATCAAATATATTTTTTATAGTTATTAATAACATCTATTTCCAGGTAGATTAAGAATATATTTCTGTGGGTGAAATACAACCAGAACCCTGGACGGGTGTTTTCGACTCGATGGCTACTCTTATGCAAGAATCCAACCCGGAACCTCAAGCACGATTAGCGAACACTCCAGCGCTACTACACTACGAGGCAAATGTATCTATGAGAGTAACAACCAGAGAGCCGAAAACAAGTAGATTCTATTTCATATGCAGAACTGTATTTTTCATTTGCCTAGACACAGAAAAGTAACCCTAGACAAGAAATAGAATGCAGATAAATCCGCCTCGTTATCTAGTGGTTAGTGCATTTTTCAATCATGCGCTAGTTCGATTTTTGGTAGGTTGGATGTACAAAAATTGGTTTCAAAGATGGTTTGCTACGTTGCTACGTTTTATTGTCACCTTCCATGAATAAAATTGATCTGGATTTGCAGAAATTAATGTTAATGTACGGTGCGGAGATGGAAATTATGATGATGACAAATTATACAGCAAAATTTATTTTTACATGGGAGATACGTTTCACGCAGTACCGTATAAAAAAGTAAAGGAGATGTACCGAATAGGGCATACGTTCTTTATATGAGTTGATAGTGTTCCTCAAACCCATTTTCCAACCGATTGACTACAACATGTTAGTACACATCTGAATGCCAGACGCACCACAAGCGTCAGACACAGTAATTACTTTTTTGTGCCTTTTCGATTTGATATTTACGTATGTTTCACTTTATTACGAGAGTAGGCTGAAAACTAATGCACACATGCGTGTAGAACGTGAGTGAAATGTCCTTCAGAAGCACGCCAGGAAGCAAGTGGAAGTAACATTCCCCTTATATACGCGTGTGCAGGTTTCAAGGCGTTGCCTTCATCCAGTGTACTTTGAGAAGCAGAAGTATGGAAATGTTTTCTAGTGCGAGTTAAACAGCGTGCTGTTATCGAATATTTAACTGTTAAAAAAGTTAATTCAACTGAGATTCACCGTCGTTAAAAGGTTGTTTATAGTGACGATGCTATTAATAGATCTAATGTAAATCTATTGGTAGTAAAATTTCATGGTTGCAAGCCTAGAAAAGCCATGATTGTTGATAAACATCGCAAACTCCTCGACGATTTTATTCAAAATGACCGGAGAATCACTCAAAATCGTATCGCAAACTATATAAGAATATCCAAGGAACGCGTCGGCTTTATTATCGATCAATTAGGATACCGTAAAATTTTGCGACATGACAACGCTCGTCCACACACCTCGCACGCAACTAAAGAGTCTCTGCAAAATCTGAAGTTTGAACCGATTCCACACCCTCCTTACTACTCGGATCTTGCACCTTGCAAATTTTACTTTTTTCTCCGCTCATGAGAGACCTCGAGGGTAATCATTACACCTCAGACGATGAGGTGAAGGCAGCTATCAAGTCCAGGATTCGAAAAAAGTAGGAAGAATTGTTCAGTGATGGAACGAAAAAACTTTTTACATATTAGGAGAAATGTGTTAGGTTAGGTGACTACGATGACTACGAAGAAATCTTTTAACTTTTTCTCAAGACTTTTTAATGTAATTTCTGCCCAATCTTGATATATGTTTTTATTCATGTTCAACCATCATGGGTGCATTAACTTTTAGCCACTTCGTAATTAAAAAAAAAATCTCTTAATATAAACTATCAATCTTTAACTAATCGACAATTTTAAAGTCTGAATTTTGTATTTTCATAATATTTTGAAGTTAAATACAAGGAGATTTTTGATGCAGTAAATTCCATGGACGCGCATTTGCGGTCGCAGGCCCTATGGCATGGAATGCTCTCCCAGCAGAGGTGCGAGGCTGTGAGAGTGAAGTGATGTTTCGGAAAAAACTTAAAACCCACTTGTTCTCTAAATCATTTTAATAAACTCGTAACATGTACTAGCAAAATAAGTTGTTTAAATGAAATTACAAATTTAAAAGCTTAAATAAAATTTATTTATCCATAAAATCACTATTTAAAGCGCCCTTAAGGTATTATATTACGAAAAAGACGCTATATGAGTTATCCGTAATAAAAATAAAAATAAAAATAAAAATAACAAATAATGTTCATTTCAAAACTCAGTCTGAACTACTAAAAAAACTACGTAAAAAGGTAAGGAAGATCGTGAACAACATCATAAGTTGGTAAAGAATAAATTTATATCTTATCACCAAAATACTTGTAGCGACTGCTGAAAGTTTGTCATAAACAGAATATAAAACTTTCAATGGCTTATAATGAGGAGGTTTTTATGGGCTTCCTTCTGAAGCAGTAACTTTGTTTAAACTGCTTCATAACAACGTAATGCCAAGCCCCATGACATTTTCGGAAATAACGGAAAGTGTTTTACGACTTCAAACATGATAACAGCATCAAAAATATAAAATAAATAAATTGGCTTGTTTAATTACATTTTCTTAATTAATTTTACGGGTCGTTAGGAACCTTTTGTCTTTTTCAGTGGCTGATATTAATCAACAATATTTTCGGAATATTTAAATATTTGGGAACAATTTAAGGATCTAAAAAGTTTCACGTTATACTAACACTCGTATTATAAATGCGATAGCGTGTTTGTCTGCTTGATTGTATTTCCTTCACGTCGCAACTACGCACTTACTAGCACGATCGACTTGATTTTTTGCATAGAGATAGCTAGAGAGCTATGAAGAAAATTAAGCTACTTTTAATCCCGAAAAAAAATCGCTTCCTCGGGAAAATTCTTAGAGGAAAAAATCGTTTTTCTTTCGCTTCGCAAAAGAGCAACCGATTGACGTGATTTCTTGCATTAGGATAGCCGGAGAGTTTGGATTCCTTGAGTGCCTTACAAAAAATCAAATCCCCTCCGTCCTCTTATTATAAATTGAGTAAAAATAGTACAAAGATTAATAATTAAAGTGATTTTAAAAAAAACATCAACATTCCCAACAAAAGAATTATTTCAAATTTTTAATATTCCATCAATTGACAAAATACATTTTTTTTTTAAATTTACAAATCTATAAAGAATTTAAAATAAATCTATACATTAAGTTATTTACGTAGACGCCAATATTATATTAATATGCCAAAATTTAATACTAAACAATAAATTTAATACGCGCGGCGAAAGTAAGCCGGAGTGGGGGAATTATTGGATACAGTCCGATGTATTCAAATATGATTCTACGCTCCTTCTGGACTATTCTTAATTCTATGAGGTAAACATATTTATTTATCAACCTCCTTAATTAAATTTTGCTTTTAAACATTTAAATCGCATTTAAGTTTTTCATGTTAAAATTAAGGAAACATGTTTTTTTGTTTTTTTTCAATGTATTTTTTTACAGTACTTGAAGTAACTTGAAAACCTTTTTTTTTATTTTCTTACCATGTTATAGTATGTATGTGGGTGAAAGTGTATGTGCGTGTGAGTGAGTTTGCGTGTGCATGTATATGTATGTATATTTATACATGCGTGCGCACGCATGCGCATTTGCATGCATATGTATATGCACTTATTTTTAAAAAAGTATTTTATAAACCTTCATTTATTTTTTAAAATATATGTATATTTTGTTCTTAAATTATTAATGTTTTAATCCCACAGCAAGCACAAGAGGTTGCTTTTTATTTGGTGTGTTATTTCGTTTCGTTTATTGTTTCTGTACTTTTGCTTTGTTATATATTTCTTTTTGTTAACATGTTGTAACTTTTTTATTATATTCAATAAAAATAAAAATAAAAATAAATTTAAAAATGGTGTTGAGCTGTAAATATGTTTTATTATATACTTACTAACTAACTTGTATATATTATATTACTAACACATGTGAAAATATGTAAAAAAAAAAAACAAAAAACTCGACACTGGCCAGAACACCCGAGTTGAGCGGTGAAAAGGCCACAAAAAACGAAGAAGAAGAAGAAGAAGAGCCACCAAGAGTCACAAGCTACATCATTTTTCATCCTGAAAAAATATCACTCTCTCCGGAAATTATGTGATTAGTCTTACCAGCATGTTAATCTTAGGATTTGAAATCAAAAAGAAGAAAAATTAACTGAAAAAATATCTAACAATGTTTGATTATGTCCAAATGCTTGAAGACCGGCTGGATTTTCTCCCTAGGGAGTTGTTCATATTTAAATTTATTTCAACAGAGAGGGAAAACGTTTTTGAGAAGGGAATATGGAAGTCTAGGCATTTACAGGGCTTATGACCTGTCATTGGTTGGTTGTTGAAATAAATTTAAAAATGAACAACTCCCTAGGGAGAAAATCCAGCCAGTCTGCAAGCATTTGGACATACTCAAACATTGCTGAATTACTACCTGGTAAAATAAGAAGTATAAAAATTGGAAAATTGTTTTCAGGCGTTGCCTAGTAGGTGATTTGGTTCAGCCAGATGAATCTCACCCACGTGATAAAGGCTTCAGCTCTTTTACTTCACAAAAGTCAACAGATGGAAGAGTTGAGGAAATGTGGATGTTCAAACATGGGCAGAATGGTGAATGTTGCACAGTGTGTAAAGTGGCCACTTAAACCAGCCAATGACAGGTCATAAGCCCTGTAAATGCCTAGACTTCCATATTCCCTTTTTAAAAACGTTTTCCCTCTCTTTTGAAATAAATTTAAATATGAAAAAATATCTCTTTGGTACCTTAAAATAAATGTTTATTATTGAATGTGCTTTATGTCTTCTTCTTCTTCTTCTTCAGCCTTGTTCTATCCACTGATAGATAAAGGCCTCTTCCAAACGTCTCCATTCCTTCCTGTCACCCGCTTTTATCATCCACGTTTTACATGTTATCGGGACAATGTCATAAACCAATCTCTTTTGTGGCCTTCCAACAATTATTTTGTTTACCCATGATCTCCACTTTATTATACTGGGTGTCCGTCTGTCATCTTTTTTCTTCGCTGAGTGTCTTGCCCACTGCCATTTAAATTTTGCTGCACGATCCATGATATTTACGACTCCGAATCGTCACCTTATTCATTTCTTATTCTGTATCTTAGACATACACTGATCATCTGTGAAAAGCCCATAAAGAACGAAGAAGAAGAAGAGGTATTAAGAGTCACAAGCTTAATCATTTTTCATCCTGAAAAATATCACTCTCTCCGGAAATTTGGTGATAAGTCTTACCAACGTGTTAATCTTTGGATTTGGAATAAATTATTTTGACTTTCAAGACAATGCGAGGCTGATCATCTTCACTACATTTCCTTTATTTTGATTCTGCCATCGAGTTAAAAACACTCGTCCTGAGCGCCCTGGATTCTGGTTCTATTTCAGGACCAGAACTGATGTTTTCAATCTCCCGAACATAAACAAAATAACATAATATGTGAAGGACGCGTAAAATTTTAATTTGATGACAATTATCGCAAGAACTGTTATAATAATTAATTAATAAGTGCTTTGTGTCTTGAAATTATACAGAAAGAGTATAGAATTGCAGACGATTCATTATTATAAAAAGCTCATACTTTTTTTTTATACGTCTCCACTCGTTTGCGAGTGATTTTAAACTTATATATTAAATATTTTATTGGATGCTCTGACATTGGTGTTAGTTTAAAATTAAACAAGTTATATCCTAATGAAAATATTTTCAAATGAAATATTACGATAAGTTCATATGTAGTTTACACTCGAAATAACTAAATAGCAAATTTAAAAGATAAAGAAATCGCTTTGCAATAAAAAAAATACGAATTTTTATTATTAAAGACGTCTGAAACAATGTCTATAATAACTAACAACTAGAATAAAAGTCGTATAATTATTATGTACCGTAAAAATATTAGTTACAATAGCAATTTAATGATGCCCTCGATAAAGCTACTCATTGTTTATTTTAGTGGATAAAGTTTTTCTTTTGAAAGTTTTTATATCAAAATTATATAAGAAAAGTTAAAAATTCTTAAGTACATAAAAACTCCATAAAATATATACACGTAGATAGATGGTAAATGTGTTTAAATAATCTATTTATAAATCCGTACAATTTGATTACATAAGAAACAATTTCTAATAAAAACTTAATGTAGTTTACGTATGTGATTTTACACAGAAAGTTTGTCTTTTTGTATAAATTACCTATAAACACTCAAGTATGAAAAAATACTGTGTAATGTTACAATAACTAGATTTTTTTTTCAATTTATGTTTAATTTTAGTTCTATTAGCAACCGGTCATATTGAAATCGTACTGGAAAATCATAGGGATCAAGCTTCTTGAAAGATTGAGGGACAAATCTCATATCTACGAAAATGAATTTATATATGGAAAACAGAAAAACATTGCGTCGCCATACTCATTTATTTATTTACATAAAAGTAGTTTATTACAGATCGTCGTATTTTTTGCATAGTGATAGTTTGAGGATCGGCAATTGATACATGCTACTTTTTACCCTAAAAAAATGTATTATTCTGTTGGGAAAATGATTATTTTTTACAAACAAACTAGGTGATTTCCCTTAATACCACGCGAGCGAAGCCGCGGGTAAAATTTAATACAAGTTTAAATTTTACTTTTTTTTAAAATAAATTCACCATCATTTCTCTATCCAAACCCAGCAGTAACAGTAACTGCCATTAGTACTACAATCGCTGCCTGGTTGATCAATGTTTTTTGCGCATAGAAGGTAAGGTGATCACTCTTAGGCTTCAGGTGTCAGCCCAGGAACAATGAAATATTGAAGTGTAGATCCACCTTTTAAATAAATATTTCACGTCCACCCTAGCAAGAATCAAATGCAGGACTTCAATCATGATAGGCAAACGTGACAATTTTTTTTGTCAGAATACCATTAACTCCAACTGTCTCTAAATGATGCAATCTGGCTTTGTTGCGAAAGTAATAATTTCATAAAACAAAGAGATTTCATGTTTAAACATAGCATTTAATTTAATTTACTAGTCCGAACTGTAAAGTCGCTTTAATTTATTTTTTCAATCATTGTTGATACTGGATGAAAAATTCTTATTTGATTTTCGTATGTAGGATGTTGGCAGTTGAGGGTTGGTGGAGCTCCTACCCCAGTTAGAGATTGACAGAAGACACGAAGTTGCATAAATAATAAATAAAACACAGACACACAAATGTTAATAAAGCGTAGACTATAAAAAATATTAAAAATTAATGGAATTTGGATTAAATGCGACATTTAAAATTGATCTGAGCTTTGTTTATTTATGCAAGCTAGTGCCAAAAAACAGCGCCTCCGTAGTTTATTCAAGATTTTCTTGTTGTAAGCCCAAAATTGGGTATTCAAATCCTATTATCCTGACCGAGCAAGTAGCGCATGTGATGGGAAGAGGTCCGAAGTAGAAAGGATTTAAGACCATAATCCCCCGAGTTCCCAACTCCGGTATTATTCGGCTTTGATCGTTTCCCGAAATCGGTCAATTTAACATCTCTGCGATTTTTCACATCCCTTCCGAGTTAGACGGCTGTTTTTAATCCGCGGGATACAAATCAGGATGGATTAAACTGTAAGGATTTAAGCTAGTTTTTCATAATTAATTATTTTTGCTCTGGGAAATCACTCGCAAAACCCATTATAAAATCACTTTTCAGTTTTTATTATGCTGTTTATCATTTTAGCTTTCTTTTGTTTAACAACCCTGTTTAGAAAAATCAATTTGAGAAATCAAACCGGGGACAATTCGTAAATATCATAAATATTTAGGATTAGTTATTATTGATTCAAAATTTAGTTGAGAAGTTCATATTGATGGAATTTGCGACAGACTTAAGTACTGGCTCAAAGTTATTTACTACAGCAAAACGACATCAAGATGTATAATATACCTCGCTCATTGAATACATTATATCTTACGGAGTGCGTGTTTGGGGTCTCACCTTCCAGTCTCATCTGGGTAAAGTTTATGATATTCAAGTGAGACTCTTAAGGGAGATTGTACCGAATTGTGTAATCCGTGAGGCGAAACATGTGAGCGAATTGCATATTTTAAATTCAGAGATGTCTTGCCGGTAAAACAACGTTTTGACTTATATTAAATTAAACTGTAAAAATATTTGTAATAAAAGAGTTCCCCATACTCGCAACACTAGGTTGAAAACTAAGGGTTTCCTTGTCGCTCCACGGATTTTAATTACTTTGGAGAAGATTGTTCAATAATCTCTCGAAACCCATTATTTACATGATAAAAAAAAGAAGAAAAAATATCTCTTTGGCACCTTAAAATATATGTTTTTTATTGAATGTGTTTTATATCTTCTTCTTCTTCTTCGGCCTTATTCTTTCCACTGCCAGATAAAGGCCTCTTCCAAACATCTCCATTCCTTCCTGCTACCCGCGTTTATCATCCACGTTTTACCGGTTATCGGGGCAATGTCATAGACCAATCTTTTTGGTGACTTTCCAATAATTATTTTGTTTACCCATGGTCTCCACTTTATTATACTGGTGTCCGCCTATCATCATTTTTCTTAGCCAAGTGTCCCGCCCATTGCCATTTTAATTTTGCTACACGATCCATGATATCTACAACTCCAATTACTTACTTCTTTATTTTTAATTCTGTCTCTTAGACAAACATCGATCATATGTCTTTCCATGAATCGTTACGTGCATTTTATATGTACGTGTGTAAACCAAGCCTGTTTTTAAAAAACATGTCCAACTTAAAAGTCTCCAGACTTAGTGGGTAACTTAAATAATAACATGAACTATTAAATATAATCAATTAACGTTGTTCTGCAGCATAAAAGTAATCATTATAAAATTTATAATATAAATATACAATTATAATAATATACGTATTTAAATTTATAATAATATACGTATAATGAGTTAGAAACTACTTTGAATATATCTTCTCTTCAAGACCGTCGAAATAAATCCGACCTTATAGTCCTATTTAAAATTCTCAACTCACTCTTTAATGCGCCTGAACTACTGGGCTCAATAAAATTAAATATCCCAACTAGAAACCTCAGACAAAACATACTCTTTCATAGCGATAACTATAGAACTAACTATGGTTTTCATTCCCCTATGCCCAGAATTTTTAGATCTGCCAACAAACATACCAGTCTTGATTTCTTTGATAGCAAGTTGTCTTCTTTCAAACGATCACTGAATCAAATTCAATTATAAACATCTCTCTCCCGCTTCAACTCCCACAAAGTCTACTATAAACCATTGAGTCTTTCTACTTTTTTATAATAATTTTCTATGTATAAATGTGTCCATAAAAATGCCCATTGGGCGAATATATAAATAAATACAAGAATACAATACACAATGAATTTTAAGTGGTAGTTATTACCCTTGTTATTTAGTATAAAGAATTCGTTAACAATCGAAAAAGCAGCTTAAAGAAGTTGTTTCTATAATAATCAGTTCTATTTTCATAGAAGATACCAAAAGAAAAACAAATAAAAATGCAACGCAGAAGATTCGAAGCCATTAAAACTTTTCGTTTACCGTCTGCTTGTTTTCAAAGAAGAATTTCTTTGGTGGTTAGCTGTGGCGTCATGATGTTTTTCTGCAGGTATGGAATTTCTTGGTTTAATGAACGTTTTCACCTCGAAACGATAATTTTATCACGAAAATTTGTTTGCCGTCTATTACGCTATGATACATTCTCACCTATCCTATTTATGCTGTATTTGGGGTTTCGCTAACAAAAACCAGATTTCTGAGATTCAAGTTCTTCAAAACCGAGCTCTGAGAAGCATTCTTGGTTTGAAATGGGATTCCCATGTCAAGGATATTTATCGTAACACAAAAATACTTCCTTTCAAGGTAATGGCACTGTATGACATCACTAACACTATTTCAAACATCATAAACTTTTCTGCTCACACAAATTTAAAACTTACATTTAATCATGAAATTCACAACTATAATACACGACATGCAAAAAATCTTCACATTTCTAAATTTTGTTCCACGAAGTTCGGCAAAAGGTCTCTGGAATACATTGGTCGTATACAATTTAATAAACTGCCTGATGACCTTAAAAATGAAATGTCGAGTGGTAAATCTCAAAGACCAGAAATGAAGACCTATTTCTTGAATCTTTTTGAAAGTGATAGTTTTTAGCTCAGTTTCTGTGAATAGTCTATATATTGTGTTTTAGGTTTAAATGTTTTTCTTTTCTTTTTTTAATATTAAGTTCACAGAATGTTTAAATGTTTTTATTTTCTTTTTTAATATTAATTTCACAGAATGTTTAAATGTTTTTCTTTTCTTTTTTAATATTAAGTTCACAGATTGTTTGAATGTTTTTATTTTCTTCTTTAATATTAAGTTCACAGATTGTTTAAATGTTTTCTTTCCTTTTTTAATATTAAGTTCATAGATTGTTAAAATTTGTTTAAATTTTTATTGTTTAAATGTATACTATGTATTGTTACAAGAAATGTACTATTTTTTTTATGTACCGTCCCAAATGAGTTTTCTCGTACAACTCCTGGGAATATAATATCATGATATTCATGTCTTATATGTTTTATTAATAAATAAAAATAAAATAAAAAAATAAAAACGGATTTTTCAGCTGACATTTAAATTAACTAAATTTGAATCTTCGCTTCAATCATCAAATAGATTATCTCTAAGAACGTCCTCGGTATATTACACGACTGTCCCGAGTTTGATGACGAGAGGTTGAACTGCAATCAAAAGTGCGCACAGTGTGGCGTAATTTTTGAAAATCCAGAGGAAGTAATAAGAAACAAGGCCCTGCGGGAAGACATATTGACTTTTCGGGGGTACCTGGTGATAAAAATGAAATTAAATAATAATAAAGGAACGCTAGACACGTGGAAACCAACTGAAGTACGAAAAAAATATTTGTTAAAAGCTTTGTTTGTATACCTAAGCAAAGCAAAGAATGACAGGGTCGAGAAAAAAATCATAGAACCATGGGAAAAATAGCATGACGCATGTTTGCTAAACCAAAGTGATTTTTACTTATTTAATATGGAAATCATACGGTCTTTTTAATAAACACAAGGCACAAGAAAATTACAAAAAGTAAGACCAACACAGATTTCAAATTAATGTATTTATTATTTTATTGTAATATTTAAGATGTTTACTGACACCTGTAACGTAAGATTATTCGTTACGTTATTCCTTCAAATATCATCATCACATCCTTATCCGCACCCGATGGTGTATAGGGCACTACATTGGTACAGCAAATGCAGCGTATCTCAATTATTTGTTACAAAATGTAAGATACTGAATCTTACGCTTCCGTTACCAGTCCAGGGCTAGTATTCCAAACGCTCTCGCGGCCGTATTATATCGTGTCTTAACATACAAAATACACGAGAAAAACCGTTTTCTCGTGCCGCGAGAGTTGTTTAGACTGGCACCCCAGGGCATCTGAATCGTAAGCGTTTTAAACCAATATTTAATGTCGACCTTTCCAGGAACCTACCACTACACTACAAAAGAGACTTGCCTCCATTAAATTTCCTTTTTCAAGATTTTTATCTATAAGAGTACCGTAACCAACGCGCACTGATGTTGGCTACTAACGGCATGTTTCCTGACAGCACTTTGGTTTTATATTTTTGTGCTACTACAACTATGGTGAAGGTGTATAGTGGGATTTGCAGGTTGGTGTAATTAGTGTCCTGACGAAGAGACGAGTTCGTCTCGAAACCGGTAGACATAAAAAAGTCGGTATGTGATTATGTAAAATTATTTACTAACATTTGATAAAATGTTTGACCACAAAAGTAATGCTTTAAATATTAATAATATTCATGCGTTTGTTTGACTCGCGTAAAAAGTTGGCGAAAGCGAGCAATAATTTATTCTAGTTAGTATTCTAGAAATGTTTTCCAGAAAGCCCTTTCGTTCAATATATTATTATATGGCTAAAGAATATGTACGTACCTATAGCCAGGTATCTGCTTTATATTCAAACGCATTGTGTTTTTACATCCCTAGTATTTTATGAATCCGAAGTGTTCTCATTTCCCCTAGGAATCATATTGATTGTAGCTTGCGGCTTGCGAATAAAGACTAAACCAATTTTATAAAAAAGACGTAGAATAAAACAAAATGATTTAATATAATGCTCAAAAGAAATTAGACTGTGTATGTAATAAACAGGACTGCTAAAATTAATGCAAAGGCTTCCTTTTTCCCCTCTCAAAGCGGTTTTCTATCTTTGTTCCAATAAATTATGATGATCAGTCTTACGCTTCAGGTGCCAGTCCAAGGACTATTCCAAGGAAATATTCTTGTGTGCAAACAATTTTTATTTTTTTAATCATTTAAAATAAATATTAGCGTTTTTATAATTACTCCGACACCGGTTGAAAATGACAGAAAAAAAAACGACGTGTATTTTTTGTATTTATTACATCTTGAATAATAAAATACAGAATCCGTTATAGATTTGTATGAACTGATCAACTGAACTCTACTGAACTACTGATCTTCTACCGATGGTATATTAGGGTGCGGTTGCTTTTGTAGCAGTTGCCCATAGTATTTACTTTACTTCCAAGTGGGGAGTTGAGTTCATTTTCTTTTTCCCTTGCTGTCAGCAATTTGAAATCCGTGTTAGGTAATCAATATTTTAGGTTTTTTATTATTTTCTTATTTGCGTACAGGAAATGCACGATTCATCTTCTGCACTATCCTTAAGATGATAGTAGTTCAGATGACAGTGGGCATTGGTTTCCGGCTGAGTGCCAGACATCTATCGAGCGTCAAATCCTGTGTTTGTCTACAAATGATTATTTTTTAAAATTTCACATAAAAGAAAAAACACATAGCTTGTTGATGCACCGAGCTTTGCATTTATATCATGAGGAAATACCAATAGAAATAAGATAAGAAAAATGTATAATTTCATTTTAAATACACGGTATTTCAGGGCCATACCGCAAAACTTCAGAGGAATATTTTTTATGGCGTACTTTTAAAAATATCCTAGACAGTATACCTATGTATTTTTTTAAATAGCATTTTTTAATTTTAAAACCATAAAAATAATTGTCATTAAAAACCTATTTGACCAATGAAGCGATACGTACCGGACGCGGACTAGGAAAGTGGCTGGGTAAGGGGAGGAATAGGGGTTTATGGAAGGGGTGCTAGTTCAAAATATTAAGGATTTTCTCAATTTTCAAATCACAATATTTAATTACTTTTTTTAAGAACGGTTTTTTTGTGTTTTAATGAGAGAATGTTCCTCTAAAGTTTTGTCGTCTGGCCCAACACCGTGATTTTCAAAAAAATTCAGGGGAGCTGAAATAAGACCCAATTTGAAGACTTTACTCCACAAAATAAAATATTTCAGTGATATTTTTTAATAATAAATTACCTTTCTCAATGACGCTGTTTTTTTTCTTTCTGAGCATTTACTGAAATATTCATAAAAACTTTTGAAAACTAAGCAACGGAAAAAATTACAGATGGTCCCTTCTGCCATTTGACTACCGAGTTAAGTATGTTGTGTATATTTTTGTCGGCTTAGGGTGTAACTTTGCTATCTACACCATAGTGAAATATACGAGTGGCAATAAAAAGACTGTGAAAAATTAAATATAAATGCAATAAAAAAAAATGAAAATTCTTTTAAAAGAATGTGTGATCTTGATCTTAATAATAATCTGATTAGCAAGTTTAAATATTAAGTGATGTTTTTGGTTAATTAGCTTTTTAATGTTTAAGCAGGTTTATCTACCTAAATAGTTAACATTGAAATGTATATGGCAGCTTTTCATACCAATTAATAATGAACAAGTAATGTGGACTTAAGTTATTCCAAGTCATTAAATTTAATTTCTGTAATTTTTCTTCCGTGTCCAGACGGATGAAAAATACAGTTTTGTGTTTGCGAAATAGTACCAGAATCCCGGATAAACGAAAATGATAATTAGATTTACGTTGATATTAGGACATTCATGTTTGTACTATTTGAAGACCAAATAAAAAATGTTTAAAAACTCTTCAGCGTTAACCCTGCCTTCAACTTTATTTCAAATTAAGCAAGATCCGTCTTTATTAGTTATAATTTAAAAAATTAGATTGTGAACATGTAGTTTTGTTCTGTAGTAAATCTACTAACATCAGATTTGGGAGCAGTGAGTACCTACTGTTTGACTGTGAATAATCTACTGTAAATAAATTTGATTCCGATTGTTTATTATTCATTTTTTCATTCTTGGATTAAGCTTTCCTCTACATTAAAGATGTTAGAAGCTCTATGGGCGTTTAAATAAATTAATGATTTTTATTAATAGTCCTTATCAGGAACATACCTACAGAATAAGCAGAACATTTATCTCATCAATCTTTCTTAGGATGGAATAACCCGAGATCTTTCACTTGAGGAGCATTCTGGCAATAAGTATTTTTTGTTAGTTGTAGCACGGCAATAGTGAGATTCCATCACAGGTAAGGAATCGAAAAATTATTTTTCAAAAGATTTTGAAAGACCACTTTCTTAAGGAGACCAGAAAGGTTTGAAATTTCGAAAAAATCTAAATATTTTTTTTTACACAACGGTTAATACAATATTTTAAAAACATTTTGGCGAAAAAAAACTTTGAAAAACATCATTTTCCTCTAGTTTTGCCGCGATGACTGAAGAACGGCTAAAGATGTAGACTTGAAATAGACTTTTTTTTATTGAAGACAAAGATGTATTACATAAACCGAATCAATGTCTGTATCCGATATATCTTTGATCTTCGCAAATTCGACCACATAACCGAATATCGCACGCAACTACACTGGCTCAGTATCAGGCATAGAAGTAACATTCACATTCTATCACTTCTTCACAATATTTTAAATAATCCCACTTCGCTTGTTTATCTGAGAGAGCTCTTGCAACCTCTATCACAACACGGACTATCTCTTCGTTCTAGTAACGAGAGAACCTTTTTAATACCCTTTCATCGCTCTAATTTTCTTGCCTCCTCTTTCACAGTAGTAGCTGCTCGATTGTGGAATAATCTACCCACTAATGTTAGAGACGTCCCTTCTTTATTTACATTTAAGTCAAGATTGAAATGTCACTATCTAAATATTTCATTTGTTCCTTTATCCTTCTTTTTTCTTTTCCATTCTCTTTTCTCTCTTCATAGTATTAATTTTTTAATAGTATTTTAATAGTGTTAATTTTTTGTGTATTTTTATTTTCTTAATCTTTATTTTTAATTTTTGCATAAAATTGTAAGATTCAATACGTCCATGTACTTTTAATTTTCTCAAACTGAACGGTTTGGGTAGGTAGGAAGAAATTACCTTAAAGCAATATGCCCGCCCTTATATGTATATAAACTGTATATGTATAAAAAGTGTCAAATAAAAAATAAATCAAATAATGTCTACATTTAAAAAAAAAAAATATACCGTTTTAACCAAAGATAACTTGAATTTTTCAACGTTTTTTATTTCTTAGCCGCCATTGCTCTAATTTTGATGATTCTTTATAAAATTTAGGTTTATTCTATAGAAAAAGATCTCACCAAAAAAATGGCGCTAAGAAAAAAAATTCCAACTCGTCCATTCGGAATCGCGACAAGAAGAAAGCAGTTCGTGAGTGGTTCGGTCGCCTTTAGATATAAATATACCTCCCAATTATTAATGTTTTTGGAAATTTCGAAGCCTGTTTTGTTCATCAAGAATGCATAAAAAAAACACGCAAAAATGAAAATTTGTTTATGTTTATCTGTTCGTCCACAACCGACATTCGAATCTCGCCCAGTTTTCGGCCGTTTAAACCTTTCTGGTCCCCTTAATAAAAAATGACGGATGCAGATAGCAGGTATTTGCAGATCTAACTTGGTACTTATAATAGCCGATTTTCATTTTGTTCAAAAAACGTGTTCTGTTTTTTTATATCGATTTATCTGTTTTTCGTTATATATGCAGTTTATTTTATCAACGATATCGAAAACGTAATTTACCTAAAAAGCGTATATAGCAGCGTTACACTCTAAACCGGTGATTTACAAAGAGTTATAATTGAACGTAGTTATGCAGAAAGCAGCCAGTCCACAATTTTGAAAAAATGCTATATTCATGTTATCGGGTGCAGTGGTCAATTTTATGATCTGCTAAAAACAGTCAGACCACTTTCAAACAAAAAACTGTAATAATCACCTTCTGAAAATGGTGTCGATCACAAAAATGGCATTTCTCAATTTGCAGAAAACACCCACAGCACTAAAAAAATCTGACGGTGCTTTAAAAGTCTAAAAAAAGATTGAGTATTTGTTTGTAATATTAAAAAAAACTAATGTAATATTTGCGTATCATTTGTTAAAGTCAAAAACATTCTAACGGTTGTGTTGATTTGATTATTCACTTGTATCACAAAAGTGCTATTTTCTCAGTTTCACTTTTCTATGGCTGGCTGCTTTCTGCATAACTACGTTCAATTAATATATATCATAGTTCAAAAATAATTCGATTTAAGTTAAAATTAAGAGCTTCATAATTGTGTTTGCACTGTTTTAAGATCAAATAAATAAATGAAATATATCTACATGTCAGTGGTATGAGAAATTTTCAATTTATTTATTTAAATAATGAGATTATATTGTACGCGGCTTTGGTGCTATGGAAAACGTTATCACCATATTGTTTTGATATCTTTAGCTCGAATAACTAAATGATAAGTCCAGTATAATACGATACAATTTAATTAATTTTTAATATTAAACAGAATCAAAGGTAGGTGGGTCATTTATCTACAATCTATGAACATTCTACACCAGTGAACCGTATGCTATGAGCAACGATCGCTTTCGACCCGTTAAATGATTTTATTCGGTTAGCTGAACTTTGATAAAAAAAAACTTTACTGAGTTTTTACCGACAGGATAAAGAGTTTGCGGTTGTGTCAAAGGTAAATAATATTAGTAACCTGTGTATTCGGGCCAAAACTAAATTTATCAATATTTCGCGTATTAAATAATATATTTTGTAAAGGACGCATTCAAATCATTAACATTAAAAGATTTGGCAGGAAAATAGTGCCTTACAAAGAACACTTTTATTGTTTATTTTTGTATCCCGACTAGTAATTTCGAATACTATTGCACTGCCTTGCAACATGTGCATTTCTTTCAAAAGTGTCATATATCGTGAATTATTGTTTCATGCCCGTTAAATAATAGTAAAATAAAGTATATGTATAAATAAAGTATATGTGTATCAGTTAAATTAAAAATAAAAAAAAACAAAAATTTTTTTTTAAATAAAATGCTTTTTTTTCAGAATACGGTTTTGAAATTTAACATACTATAAAAAAAAATACAATTTATATCATTTCGTCATTTGAATTTTAACAAAAAGGTTTCTAACTTTTTACTAAGCTCTTTATTGTACCATTTTTAATACAATTTACAAGTTTTAAACCATTATTTTTTTCATACTTACGCACCCACACACACGCACCCTCTCCCTCATTCATTCCCACACGCACATGTATCCTCTCCCTCATTCATTCACGCATACACACATTCACATACACATGAATACAAACGTCACACAAATACAATTACTAAACTTCTTTTCTTATATATTATGTGTCATTATATTTACAGTGGATTTTTTTAATTGGCTTTAGTATTGTTAAGATTTTTCTTATTATTTTGTTTGTGTAATAGCTGTAAAAATCCCAAATAAAATTAAATTAAAATAAAATTAAAATAAATAAAAATGTTTTCTACTGGACTTGAGATATTTATTGTATTGTGTATACCTTTGTACTTTTTACCCTTGTATTTTTTATGAAATATTTCAAAGAATTGGGCAACTGTCTCGTACTTAGTTTTTTGTTTTTTGTCCTAGGATGTCACATTTAATTTAATTTATTGAGGAAGAGAAATCTTCTAGTAGTTTGAAAAGGTCTCAGTAATATTATGTTTGGCACTAAAATGTCAGTATTATTTTTTGTGAAATACAATTGAAAGAAGGGAATTTTCGGAAAGCTTGTGTGAGAGTAACATGTTTCAGTCTTCATCTTGGAGCCTGCAAGTGTGCTTGTAGAGTTGCTGACGGAAAGTCAGACCGTAGCAGGCAAGGATTGTACACATCCTTGAGTGTTATGTGTATTTGGTAAGTATGTTTCCCTTCGTAATCATTTAAAGTAATTGTGGTTATTTAGAACAATTTTCAATTAATTATTATTTCTATGACATTGATTAGTGGGCCTCTAGAGACGATGACGGAAGGTCCTAAGTGACTGGCGAGGCTTGTACGCATCCTCGAGTGTTACGAGTGTGAGGGTGTGATTACCCTGTGGTTTTATTCGAGCTGATTTTTGTGTTTAATGATTGTGCCACTCAACTTTTTCAAACAATTTTTTTTTTTAATTTGAAAATTTATTTATAAACCCTTACGGATTATTACATTTATTTTACAAAAAAATAATATAAAACATTTTTCATTCATACTCTGTTGTTCAAAATAATATTTTTTACATCTTTTGAAAATGTTGTCTGAGTCTTTTGTTTAGTTTTGTCTCGTAGTTTATTGTAAAATTTCAGTCCCTGGTTCATTAGTCTTGATTGTCCTTGTCTTGTTTTAGAAAGTTGTGTATGGTATGTGTCTGATATTCTCGTATTATGTCCATGTTGACTACAATTTTTCACAAGTTTTAGTTCTTCGTCTACAATTACATTAGTGGCTAATTTATGAATAAATTTTAATGATTCTAGTTGAAAGAGTTCAGTTATATTTAATTGCTTAGTTTGTTTAAAAAGTTCTCTAGTTGCAGTTAGATAGGGAAGGTCATATACTTACTTTAATATTTTATGTTGTTGTCTTTGCAGTCTGTTTATGTCATTTTGATATCCTGCTCCCCATAGTAGTTGCGTATAACATATTTTAGTTTTTACATAGGCTTCAGACATTAGAATTTTTTACGTTTTTGGAACAAAGTTTTTGATTTTTAAAAAAAGACTCGATACTGTCGCCACTTTGCTAATTAAATTGTTGATTTGAATTGTCCATGTCAATTGTCTGTCTATTGTTAGTCCTAAGTATTTAACATGCTCGATAAAAGCAGAGTTAACGAGGTCAAAATTCGTTCTCTTGGACGATTGTGTGGGAAATTAATGTATGACAGGGTTACAAATGATGAAATCGGGCGAGAGTGGAAATCTGAGGCAGGTGTTTATTGCAAATTAAAACAGTACAATTTCAAATCCCCAGGAATCTTTTTTGAACATTGAAAACACGTTGAAAATGGAATTGTCGTGACTCAGTTTATCTTTAAACGCGAGTACTTTTCAAATAAGAGCGGTAGTTTTTGCTACTTTCACTTGCAGCCAATGTCACGGCATTCACGAGTTGTCAACGACAACTGACGTTATCTCTGAATAATATTCCGAAATGTTCCCGCCATAGAGCCCGCGTGACTTCGGACTTCAATTCCGACTTTTGACGTTTCGGTCGTAAACAAGTGGGTCGGTTTTGGTAAACAGTGCACAAAATGACGTTTTCGGGATTGTCGAAATTTACAAACTGTTCAATTTTGCGGGACCATAAAATAATTAGAGAAGACTTGTGGGTTCGTGATGGTGTCATTGTTGATCCAGAAAATGTGTTTTTTATGGAGAAATGTCAAGCTAAAAAAGTAATTGATTGTAAAGGAGCTATTATTTCACCCGGGTTCATCGACCTACAGATTAATGGCAAGTACTGAATTAAAACTCGATTTGTAAACTATATATTTTGTCAACTGATTAAATTAATACAGTGAGAATCTTTTTGGAATTTTTACTAAGATCGGGGTAGTTATAAAAATCTTTTATTTATTTAGGTGCTTTTTAAAATTTATAGACCGATCGCTAAATAATGTCTAAACTGACTGATTATGTGAAATAAAACAGTATAAATATTTATACTATACAAAAATCAGGTGTGAAAACAAATAAACAAACAATCGCAGAACCCCTTTCTTAATATTGTTGATAATGCTTGTCTCAGCTTTGCATACTGCACAGAATTATACACAGAATTGCCTATCATACATAGTTTTACCAGATATATGCCTTAGAAACCGCATTTCAACAGCAAATTGCCTTATTATATTGTTGTGTTTCATTTATTTTTACTTCATTAAAACTATTAAACCCCAAGATCAACCCTTTTCCATTTTTTTTTCTTGATCTATATTTATTTTCTTGTTGCTATCCAAAAAGATTCCATAAAATATTCATTGTCCTTATTAAACAAATTGTCTAATACTTATTCATAAATCTTTTAATTACCTACTTAAAGACCATGTACTTACATTTCTTTTCTATTGGTGTTAACATAAGTTGTGTCTGTTTTTTTTCTAAATTGAAAAATGAGCACCAAAAGTAAAACAAAATGGTAAAGGTTATACATCATTCGTAAGAAAATTTTCTGCTCTACAAGATATTGTATTCACTTTTACGTTACATGTATTATTTTATTTGATTACAAGCCTTCAAAATGGAATGTCGAGTTGCCAAAAGTGAGCATTTTCGACACCTCTTTTTGTTCGTGTTCAATCAAGAAAATAAAGTTAAAGCTGCTGGCAATATTTGTGCAGTGTTCGATGAAAATGCTATGAATAAAAGGAAAGCTCGTCTATGGTTTTTGCATTTCAAAAACGGTAGGAGCATTCAAGACGATGGTATACAGTCATGTGACTACGATTCATCCGCTCAGCCAATTCTACGGTAGCTTGAAGGGGATCTTCATGAATAATATGATTTAAGCAGTCCTCACCGAAGTCGAAATTAGCATCTTTGAAATGCAAAAACCATCGATGAGCTGTCCTTTCATTCATATCATCTTCACCGTGCACCGCACAAATATCGCAAGCAGCTTAGGCAGCTTTGTTTCCTCGATTAAACGTGAACAAAAGAGGTGTCGAAAATGCTCACTTTCGTCTACTTGACATTTCATTTTGAAGGCTTGTAATCAAATTAAATCATATTTTACATGTAGCATAAAAAAAAACAGTATCTTGTAGAGTAGAAAATTTTCTTTCAAATGATGTATACCATTTTGTTTTACTTTTTGTGTTTATTTTTTAATTTGTAAAAAACGGACAAAACTTATGTTAACACCTTATATTCAAATTTTTCATTTGTGATTATTTTGATAGCTCATATAATAAAAGTATAATATGTTCAATAATAACTTAGAAAATATAACCCATATTTGATAAGCCCATGTCGTAAATTATAATGATAATTGTCATGACGTGATAAATACTTTTTAAGTGGTTTATGATTTTAGGTGGTTTTGGAATAGATTTTTCTTACGATGTGTCATCAGTGAAAAGTGGAGTAGATAAGGTAGGTTTGGGCCTTCTGGAGCGTGGAGTCACGTCCTTTTGCCCGACTCTTGTGACGTCTCCAGCGGCGACCTACCACGCTGTCCTTCCCCAGATAAAGAAACGTCCAGGAGGGAAACACGGAGCCACGATCCTTGGAGTTCATACAGAAGGACCTTTCATCAACAAAGAGAAGAAAGGAGCACATCCAACTGAGTACATCAAAACACTAGATAATGTTGGTTCTTACTAACGTATATTTAACAAGAACGAGTTTTACTGGAGAGTTTTTGCTTTTTAGAGTAAAATCCAATAAAAATCGTATTTGTGAAACACTGAGTTCATGTATTTAATAAGATAGGTTTTCAATTAATGTAATATATATTTTTATTTGTCGGCCTTGTGGTGTAATAGTCAGAGCGTTTGCCTACCATGCAAGAGGTCTCAGGTTCGATTCCCGGCATGGTTGATATGAAATATTTATTTAAAAAGGTGTTTTCTCACTAGAATATTTCATAGTCCCTGGACTGGTACCTGAAGCGTAAGACTAATCATTTTACCTTTATGTAACAAAAATGATCAAGATACGCTGCGATTGGTGTATCAGTGCAATGCTCTATGCACCATTAGGTGCGGAAAGGGAATGATGATAATATTTTTACATACAATCATAGAAAAAAAGAAACCTGTACTATTACTTTATATTTTTTTAAACTCCTTGCTTGAATCGACAAAAACTAGCTCGTTGTAACAAAGGTCGTATTTTGAATGTTTTTTTGCCAGCTGTGACCCCATATTTATAATAAGGGAGCCATAAGGGAGTATTAATATTTTTGAACGCATTCAGAAGAAAAAACTGTGAAAAACAGAACAGATGTATTGTTTAATTTGTAAATACAATTAAATTAAATAAATAACTACAGAATTATGCATATTTTTTTATACATTTTTCACTATTTTAAAGTACATGAACATTTACCGCACGCAAGAATACATTTTTTGTATCCAATTTCCCGTAGGGCTGAACTTCCTCATTCATTGTTTTTGTATTTATGTTCTGACTTGCTAAAATTTTGATCCTTCTTAAGTCATGACTTACAAATGTTTTTTTTAATTTTATTGTTCAATATGTTGATACAATTTAAAATAATGATAACACAAATAGATAAGTGTTTTTACAATACATAAAAATGTTATTTGAAATAATTATATCATAATTTCTACTAAATTTTATTCTCGTTTTAGTAAATCTTAAATAAACTACTCTCCCTACAAGCCCCTTCCTGCATTTATTACTTTTCTTTGAAAAATTATTTTTCAACTTTTCCAGTACAGCTAAAACACAGGTTTGCTATTGTTTTGTAGATTACTGTTTGATATAGCTTTATAAATAAGATAATATGACTGCACTAGAAATAGCTTTGACCATCAAACTTATCTTGTTCTATGAATGTCAATTTTTATTTTAGTGTAGATAAAGGTTTAAGTATCTGAGAAAGTTTTTTTTTCTTTTCAGGGTATTGAAACACTCAAAGAAATGTATGGTTCCTTAGAAAATATTGCAATAGTTACCCTGGCACCGGAACTTCCAAATACAGGAGATGTTATTAGTAAATTAAAGAAATTAGGCATCACTGTTTCCGTCGGACACTCGATGGCTGATCTATCGGATGGAGAAGCGGCAGTCTGCTGTGGAGCATCATTAATAACGCATTTATTCAATGCCATGTTACCGGTAAGCAAGTCGCAAGAAGTGTCCGTTATTTCATGCAGTAAAACATTATCTCTTTGATAAAGTTTACTAATAAAAAAATGTTTTACTAGGTTCTTCGAAGTAATATAATAATAAAACTCTCCATTCTATCTGATAAGCATTTTATCTATACAGGTTGTTTTATTTTGAATATTTTATTTTATTTTTATTATTTCGGCGTGTCATTTTGACGACTCGGTCAGGGGCCTTCAAGTAATTGTTGATTGGCTAAATAAGTACTCTGCAAGCATTGGTCTGAAAATAAATGTTAGAAAAACTAATGTTATGTACAACTTTTCGTGCCTAGATGCCCGGGCACGAAATGTTATACATAACTACTTTACTACGCTTTTTACTACGCTTTTTTTTTCATAAATTCATAGCTGAAAGCCTTCAGTATAATTTTCAACTGAAAATTTTGTGCTTACTTCGAAAAAAGTGAAACAATCAACGAAAGAATACGAAGGTGTCACAATTTACATTCGATTTTGCAATTTCCCAAAAAATAGATTTTTTTAGTTGAGTCATTTTCGTCCTAAAGGTGCAATCTGTCTAATTCACTACCATGATAATAGCTTAGTGCTACCAAAAAATATGTGCCCAATTACTGTTAATAAAATGTATAAATTTCATAAATATCTTATTATTGGTGAACTTATTTAAACTTACTAAATTAAATGGAACTGGATGATCCAAATTTTAAATCCATCTTGCTACAAGTTAATCTGGCTTCAATGCATCTTTATATATATAATTATTCTGTATGTGTGATGTCACTAAATGGCTTAACCAATTTACGTGCAGTTTTCAGCGAAATGTAGGTCTTTGCGCTGCGCATGTTCTTAGGTATTAAAATTTTCAATCTAATCTGTAAAAAAAAGTTAGGGGCATAATTTTTTTTTATCGACCTACCAGGGTTGCATTCGACGAGAATGCTTACACAAAAAAATAGATGGATGTTGTTTTTTTGTGTTTAAAAAGTTTGTTTTTGAATGTTTACAAACAACATTCGCTTTTTATGGATCCCAATCAGATTCTTTCCTTAAATTCCTTATAATTTCTTCCCGTTTATTTCCTTTTACTTGTATTTACTTTACTTTTATTGTGTATTTTTGGTGATACTAAAATGATATTAACTGACATTCAGTACATTTTTTAAAATCGCATTCCTGAATAAAGTGCACCCCTGTTGGTGAGAAGACCAGAATTTGACATTTGCAAAATGAATTCTATATTTGAAAATGAATTATTCTATGTTTTGGATTTCAATCATAAACAAGTACCTGGGTACCTATTTATCAACAAAAAGTCCTTTCCCCTTAATCCGGACAGTTTTTGCACGCTTTCATGACACAATCAGGCATTTTTCTTTTAATTTCTTATGGTTTCGAATAAAACGTCAAGCTCGCTTCAAAACCCTGCTGGTGGTTAAAGAATGACTAAATTTGTGCTGGGCATGAGTTGAGTGTCATAATTTTAGAGGGCTCAGGCTCTGATCTGACTTTTCTTCGTTAACACATACTCACGTATTTTCTCCCTTGATTATGACTCTAGAATAGTGATTTTTGCATGATTTTGATTTGAGGACAATGAGGATAGCCAATCACATGAGGAGATAAAACGAAAAACTAAACCTTATTACGAATATGTTAAAAGCTCAAAAAAGGCAAAAAATAAATATTTCTTTATTCTTCTGTCCGCGTGTATGTTACTGAACTCCTCCTTAAGGGCTGGACCGATTTTGATCAAATTTTTTGTGTGTGTTTGAGTGTTACCCTGGATGGTTTAGATTTACAATTGGACCCGGTAGGTGGCGATGCGATCTCAATGTCAAATGTCACTTAGTATATAGTTTTTAAAAAATTAGAATTTTTTGAGACTTTGCGTTTGCTGAACCAGCTAAAAGCAGGCAAGCTAACGTTCAGGCAAGACAACGTCGGTCGGTTCCGCTAGCATTATATAATATTTTATTTTTTATTTTAGTTCCACCACCGTGATCCAGGTTTAGTTGGTCTCCTGGCTTCTGATGCCATTCCTCCCGGTCAGCAGATTTTCTTTGGAATCATTGCAGATGGAATCCACACACATCCTTCTGCATTAAGAATAGCACACAGAACACATTCTGATGGTATATTTATTTTGTTTTTAACCAATTATAAATGATAAAAATATTTTAATGCTGGCACATCATTTTATGGGTAAATTTATTTAACGGATGTGACATTGCATTACTGTTTATTTTTGTTATTTATTGAAATCTGCAGTAATTTAATTACAATATAGCTATAATATCACACCGTGAGTTTAAAACCAAAGTAAGTGCAAGTTTCTCATTTTTGAGGTTTAAATGCAAAACAGTCACATTTGCCACTAACTTATAAGTGTAAAAGAGAAGAATGTTTAAACTAAAACATTAAGGCATAATTTATTTATTTTTAAAAATCTTAAAAACCAGTTTTTCAAGCAAAGTGAAATTTTCAATCTCCCATATCTACAACTTTTCCCATACTTTAAAAAAATGTATCTTACATTATACAAGTATTTGCACACACTACGGTTTTACATTCAAAGTGGGATATAACACACAATTCTAGCCTAAAAATTATTTCACGCTTATAATTAAAAATAAATATGTATGTCATAAATTATACTAGAATGCAACTAGTTGCATGCATATTCCTAGGAATATGCATGCAAAATAAATATTTATACATATACAACATATATTTCAATGTAAATTTGAAAGGAAAAATAATATTGTTAAGATGACATTATTCACCTACAACAATAATGCCTGCGTGCTGTCGCAGATTCCCTTTTTGAATTTATCAATATTCAAGTTCAATATATAAATCGCATCAGGGCCCGGTTACAATGGGAAGTTAACATTTATCTTCAATTCTATCTACAAAGTAAAATTAAGTTTTCTGTATAAAAAGCAGAATATGCTTACAATTTTTTCTGCCAAACATGTTCAATTATCGGTTACCGAAGAAGATACTTTAAGATTCCATGCAAATATACTCATTTTTGTACACAAATATCGGTTTTTCTTTATAGACAGTCGGAGATAACTCTGTCAACTTCTTATTGTAATCGGGGCCCAGCTCCAAAAAGGTAATTACATCAATTGCCAATTCTATTTATGTTTGAATTTTTTGCTGTATTGGTACAGTAAAATAATTTGGTGTGACTAGTACGTCTATTGGGTATATGAAAATGAATTAGACTAAGTAAATTTGCGCAGTTACTAGTGCCATTTATAATTTTGAATAAAAACATCAAGTCTGCAATCTGTCCTCTATTATCCAAAGGGTCTATCTTAAAATGTCTCTTCGCTGCATTGCAATTATTTAATTGGTAATTATTTCTGTACGATATACATATTGGTAATTTGTTTTGGACTTTTTCTACTTTATACTTCATATAACATGGGGACCAGGTGAAAGTTGCATATTTAAGTTGGCTTCCAATGAATATTCTTAAATTATATTGACGGTGAAAGCTATAAATTACTAATATTTCGATTTGTTTATTTGAGGAAATTATGACACTTGAAATCATACTTGCCGTCTGTCAACGGATTGGAAATATAAATAATTATTTTGCTTGTAGAAATGATAAAATAATCTGTATTTATTTATTGATTTCATATTTTTTATGATAACCTAAAATTCCACTTTTAGACCAAGTGTTTATGAGATAACCTCATTTTACTTTTGTAAAACGTAATATTTAAATGCCATCAAAATTTATATTTTCTCATGCTCCAATAACATATTATAATGTTTATAGTATCATTTTTCATCAGTTATTATTATTGAATCAATAAATATAGTTTTATTTGTAAAAATACAATTATTTAATACAAAGAACAGTAAGAAGTTAATCTTTAAAATATCACGCTGATCATACCACGAGGCAAGGTAGTATATTAAAATTAATTATTGCCATTAAAATAATGAAACACTGAGTGTGTTAAATCAAAATGTACACTTTAAAAAAAAATTTATATATTATGTCGATTTAATCCACATGTCCGTGTCCGGGAGGAAGAAGAATACAGTTCTATGTGTGAAATAGAACTAGAACCCTGGGAAAATGCGTTCGACTCAATGTTGATTTTTAAAATTATTTATTTATTTGTTTGTACGTATTTTTTAAAATTTAATTTTTATTAATATTACTAGTATATTTTTAATTTTTTTATTGGTTAGACTGTAAGAAATTGCTAGCTGCAATAAATCCGGCTGTTAGTCATGTACAACCTTTGTTTTATTATTTTGCATTCATAGCAATTGTATATTATAGTTAATAAAGATATTTGATCATTATTATTATTAATGGTTACTCTCAATGCTTGAGGTCTCGGGTTCAATTCCTAGCAGTCAATGTGAAATATTCATTTTAAATGTGGTTCGCCGCAATATGTCACAGTCTCCGGACTGGCGCCTGAAGCGTAAGACTGATCACCTTGTCCACATTTGACAGATGATCGCTGGATTTGGTGTACAAATGCAGTGCCCTATGCAACATTGGGTGCAGAACGGGAAATGATGATGACTTCAGTCATTTTGTTCCAGGATTGGTACTAGTGAGTGATGCGATCTCCGCTTTAGGTCTAGCTGAGGGCCTCCACCACATTGGACAGATGGAAGTAGAGATCATAGGGGGAAGAGCTTATGTAGCTGGGACCAAAACTCTTTGTGGGAGTACCTCGTCTTTAGACCGATGTGTTAGAGTGTTCCGTGAGTCCACGCAGTGTTCTACAGAATATGCCCTGGAAGCCGCTTCTCTTCACCCGGCTAGGACATTGGGAATCCAAGACAAAAAGGGATCTTTATCATTCGGCGCGGATGCGGATTTTGTACTTCTCGGGGTAGATTTAACAGTTTGGTCTACGTGGATCGCTGGAGAATGTGTCTTTCAAACAAATGATATAGACAAATTTTTTTCTGATGTCACACCTGGAAATTAATACACTATGTTGCTTCTTGCTGATTTATTTTTACAATACTTATATTAAATAATTTCCTATATATATATTACTCGTTACAGTGGAACCTCTGTATGTATTTATTTGCAATTTTTATCTTACATTAATATCAACAAACAATATTTGTGTGGTCAGTAAAATAAAAAAAGAAGGATTGAGGTTTGTTAGTGATAAATGTGAGTTTTATATCAAAATATAAGTTATATGGAGGTTCCACTGTACAATACTTGCTCGTACAAAAGTTAACCACACTTTTTTTCTGATTAAATAACATGCACATTTTCTATTATTTTAATATTATATAATAATGTATTAGGGATACAAACTTTCCCAAGTTTTATGGTTGGTTGATGCAATGTCATTATAACAGTAAATTATTTAAAGACTTAACTAATGTTAGTAAATACTAGTATGTAACCACTTACCGACTTTTTATGTCTGCCGGTTTCCATACGTACCCGTCTCTTTCGCTACACCAACATACAAATACTTAAATACACTTTCCCCATTTCCATCACCGAAATAAATTACATGCAGAGTTAAATTAGATTAGATTGGTTAGTGTTTAAACCCAAAAGTGGGCCATGTGAAAAAAATATTTGATTACTTATTAGGGGAAAATTCATTTAAAAACCTTTTTTAATGTGAAACACCTCCATGTTATTTTATTTAAGTCCTTTTTTGGTATTGGAATGTAAAATTTCTATCCTTAAAATTTATGAGATGATTAGCAAGCTCTGAAAAATTGCTATTATTTAAACATCTCATGTGTTCTTCAATGCGAATATTAAAGCTTCGTGTATGTCTCGAAACCGGTAGACATAAAGTCGGTAAGTGGTTATATACTAATGTTTACTAACATTAGTTAAAATGTTCGCCCACAAAGTTAGTACTTACATAAATAATATTCAAAGACTGTTTTTTACTAAATGTAAGAATATTACCATTGAAGTATATTTTTGTAAGTTTGAAAAAATAATATTTCTAATATGAAAAAAATATATAAAAAACCGTTGATGCAATTTTTTGAAGAAATCTCAAATTATAGTGTATAACACAATAAATAATCTAGAAAACACTTTGATTTAGCTAACTTTTTATGATTTAAAAAAAAATATATATTATAAGGCTCACTGATACAAATTATTTTCAGGGAGAAATTGCCTAATTTTTAGTAATTAATATACAAGGTATATCCAGAAAGTAAGAGTACTGTATGGGGGGGAGTCTCCTGAACACAGCGAGCACCGGCAACCCCCGTTAGTACCAAAACTTTCCACGTAATGTTAGTTTCTGTGAAAGATGTCGATAAGAAATCCTGCTAAGTGCGAGGTGCGCACTGTCATGAGGTTCTTTTTCACGGAAGGAAAAACTCCGACTGAAATTTTTGCACTGATCAAAACTGTTTATGGCGAAGGTGCTATGAATATGTGCTTACAACCTGCATAGAACAGGAAGGCGACCACGTGGCAAAATAAGTCATATATATACAAACAATGTACTGTACCTTTTTTTATATATTTTTTTTAAATATAAAAATTGAGTACCCTTACTTTCTGAATATGCCTCGTATATATGTATGCATGTTATTTTATATGTTGGTATGCCATGTATTTTTTAATGATATTTTTGTTTTGTATAATATATATGGTGATATGTATGCTGTTAAAGTGTTATACAAAATATATTCGTCCCAACTCAACACAGGACTTTGGTTCCATGGAGTTGGGATTAGTGTCTCAATAAATGTTACATAAATATATTGTGAATAAAAACAAATAAATATTCATATATTTGTCATTTAATTCCAAACCCCTCTATAATTGAAAATGTTAAAAAAAATTATTTTTAATGTAATATTACAGAAAAAAATTACTACTTTTAATTTGTCTCGGTTTTTTAACTCTTAACCTTTGAATCAAAGCAAAACTAAAAAAATTATGCAACAAATGACCCGTTAACAAAGATTTACGGAGAAAAAAGCATTTGGACATAATCAAACATTGTTGAATTACTACCTGGTAAAAGAAGAAGTATAAAAATTGGAAAATTGTTTCCAGGCGTTGCCTAGTAGGTGATTTGGTTCAGCCGGATGAATCTCACCCACGTGATAAAGGTTTCAGCTCTTTTACTTCACAAAAGTCAACAGATGGAAGAGTTGAGGAAATGTGGATGTTCAAACATGGGCAGAATGGTGAATGTTACACAGTGTGTAAAGTGGCCACTTAAACCAGCCAATGACAGGTCATAAGCCCTGTAAATGCCTAGACTTCCATATTCCCTTCTCGAAAACTTTTTCCCTCTCTCTTGAAATAAATTTAAAAAATAAGTTGATCACTTACTTTTTAGGATGTATTTTGCCATGCGCAGAGTCCGTTATCCATAGAGTGGCCTGCGTTAGGAGGTCCAAAAATTATTTTATTTTTAAATGCCTAAATCAATAGATAAACTATCTAAAAATATATTCACAAAGTTATAGAGGCTAATTCAAAGTATTTTCAAAGATACAGAGCCGAGAGCAGGTAAGCGTCGAGCGTGTGCCTACGTGCTAGCATGAGCGATCAGCCGTACTCGAGCATGTACGCATGCTAATAAGGAAGAAAGAGAAACTCTGCGGTAAGAACTGGCTGACGGAAACTGTTGTCAAAAAGCTAACAATTTATTGTGGCTTGGTGATAAGAAATGTGGATTCTGTCCAAGAAATGAAAAAAGGTATAATTACAATGCTGGATCATTATTATTTAACAGATAAATCGCTGAGGCACGAGAACTGTCCAACAGGAGCCGACAGCTGGAGCAAATGGCGCTGAGCTGAAACTGTGAATCAATTACCTTCTTTTAAAAATGGTGCTCGAGTGATTGACAATTATATAGAACACATCCGCTCAATTTATGAAGATCTCTCAAGCGAGGATCTTTTAACACGATGTTTAGGGAAGGACACTTCCATTTTGCAATACCAACAAGTCATTCAATGCAACAGTGTAGCGTTTGGCTCCCGAATACTTGAATTCCGGCAAAAAAATAATCATCAAAAATGCCGCCTATATGGCGGCAGGCATGTTCAATGAAGGCTATTCAACAATTTTAATCACGATGCAGTTGCTGAATTAGTATATTGGCCAGCAGTGCAAGATGTTCATTGATATCTCTGACGAGCAACGAATCATGATGGAAGACAAGCGCCAAATATACAGCAGCAATGAGGCTCATAGGCTCGAGCAAATTCAGCAAAATGAGTTTTTTGAACAAGCTGAAGGACTACTGGAGCAAGAATAGCTTGTTAGCAGATCATTAATGTTAGTAACCAATAATTAATATTTCCTCCTACCGCAAACTTGTGGAAGTGCGTTTTCTAATGATTTTATTTTTAGGTTTTTTTTTTAATTGGCAGGCATAAAAACCTCAGAGTAATCATAGAAGCTCTTTAGATCTATTGCATAAAACAAAAGCACTCCATATTTTTGGTTTGGTTTTTAGTTTCACAACAAACGTGTAACGGACTGTTTCGGTTTGCGCTTGCAATTCTCGACCTGAATACCTACAGCCCATTATATTTATGCAAACTGTAGCTAACTTTGTGGTTAATAATCATAGAATGATTTTTCTCCGTATCGGCGACTCTATTAGCCATAGGCGATATTACTATAAGATTAAAACTATCGAACCAAACTAAAGCTCTCTTTAGTGTTATATGTATATCTTAGTGAACTAATAAATTGACAAAAAAGTATCTTTAATTTATTTATAACGGGCGTTAAAGTCAATTAATTTATTTTTTACTTTCTACTTTTTTATGGTTTATGCAGAAAAAAAAATTATGATAGTTAATAATCATTTTGATTATTTCAACAAGTTCAATATTGATGGTATTGGCAGAGTTGAATCATACATATAATTAGGTCACACCATGAAACTAGAAAGAGATAATTTGGAATCCGAATTAGAAGGAAGAAAGGACTAGGGTCATATTTCTCGGATGTCAGATGGTAGATGTACAAAAAAGTGATTGACTGGAATTCGAGAACATGACGCGGAAACGTAGGGAGGCCCCAGACCAGGTGGTCTGACGACATTAGAAGAATTGCAGGGCCACAGTGGCAAAGGGTGGCTGCTGACAGGGAATTGTGGAGGTCCAAACAGGAGGTCTTTGTTCAACACTGGACTCACGAAGAAGGCTGTTTTTTTTTCATTTCAGACAAGACTAACGAGCTGAATCTTTCCCACTAATTAGACTGCAGTGGCAAGGCGCTCCAGGAATCTGCTGATAAATCCGCCATATTTTATAAGAAAAAAAAATTGTTGTCTTCGAATGTATGTTTAAATATACCTAGTTTACAAAGCCCGGTTGTTTCTTTCCCTCTCAAAAAAAAATGCAAGAAAAACCTTTTTTTGGACCATTTAAAGCAGGCCACTCCCTTAAATTATTGATTTTTAAAAATATCATATTAGTTCATTTAATTTTTGGACATTTCCACAAACTCAATTTTATAACATTTGGACTAAAATTCGTTACTTAGTCAATGTCTGTCAGCGTAATATATTTTGTTGAATAATGAAGCATTTTGATTATGATTATGATTGTTAAAAATCCATTAAAGACGGTTTTGGAAGTGAATGACATATAATATCTCGTTGCCTATTATTTTCCGTAATTAACAGTGCATATTTGTTTAGCTAGACAAATTTGGAGATGGACGTCGCCATCCTCTTGCTCAAGGACATGATTATATAACAACCGCAAGAAATAATTTCACTGTCAATATTCCTCCCTTTAACACATCTGGCCAAAGGGTGCAAGGATTATTTCTCATCCTTCAACCACAAAATTAAGATAACAGATAACAAAATCAACAATATTTCGAGTTTGTCCAAATTTTTGTAGACAAGGACGAGATTCAACTCCCTGGGGAGCTGTTAATATTAACATATTACAACAGAGATGAAGAACATTTTAGAGAAGGTAATATAAAATTCTAGGCATCTACAGGGCTTATGACCTGTCATTGGCTGGTTTAAGTGACAGTCAACAGATGAAAGAATTGAAGGGATATAGATGTTTAAATATGGGCAGAATGGTAAATGTTACAGTGTGTAAAGTGGCCACTTAAACCAGCCTATGAGAGGTCATAAGCCCTGTAGATGCCTAGACTTCTATATTACCTTCTCTAAAATGTTTTTCATCTCTATTGTAATATCTTAATAACAAAATTGTTCCATACGCAAATCAAAATCTGGCTGAAGAATATTAGCATAGAAGAAATAAAATATATATTTAAGTGATATGTGAACATTTTAAATAAAAAATTTAACATTGAACAGTACTCCTTAGAAACAGGTTACCTAATGTTTATACTTTTTTTTCTCATAAAGTTTAATAATAGGGCTGCATTAGTACACCAATTGCAGAATATCCCGATTATCAATTTATCAAATGAAGATCAGATATATGTATATTATTATTATAAAAAATATGCTTGTGAACCAGTCAAACAGCACCGCATGTACACGTCACATAATAATTATATATACAATAGTTGAAATATTTTATTGATTTATGTGACTGAATATATCGCAATATTTATTACTGTCAATATTTTTATGATTTGAATAGATGAATATTTGAACAAATACACAACAATTTTATTTATTAAATAGAAAAAAATAATGAAAATAACTGTTTACTGAGGACGAAGACTTGAACATTCTTCAAGAGTACCGTTTTTAAAGATACAAGCATTTTTGAAGATCAAAATATTTGACTGCCCATATTATTAATATACCTACACAATAAACGGATTATTTGCAGTGAAGTTTTATACAGGAAGGACTGCCTAAAATAATAGATTTTAAGTGGTTAAAGTCCGCCTCCTGGTCAGCACGTTTGCCAATCATGCAAGAGGTTTCGGGTTTGATACCGGACACTGTTGATATGAAACAATTTATTTAAAAATATGTTTTTCACTAGAATATTTCATAGTCTCCCTGGACTGCCACCTAAAGCGTAAGACTGATAAGCCTACCTTCATGTAACGAAAAAAATTATCAAGATGCACCGCGATTGGTGTACCAATGCAGTGCCCTATGCACCATTAGGCGCAAAAAGGGAAATTATGATTTGATAAAACTCATTAAAAACTTCGGAGTAATAATGTAACAATGCGCTGCCCATAAGGACAAAAATCTTTCTAGTATCACAAAGCTAGCTATAGTTTACATCAAAACAATGGGCCGTAGGTACTCGGATCAAGAATCGCAACCATAGCAACGAAACCGTCCATTACACGTTTGTTCTATGAAATAGAGCAAAATGGTATCTTTATAGCTGTAGCGATATTAAGATTACCAGTTTTAGGACTCTTCCTCCTAACTATGTATCATAATGTGTTAAGTGACTTATCCGTCTTTATTTACTATTGTTTTTATGGACCCATATGTTGGGACCTTAATAATCTATTGTGCTTTTTTTTTATTTAAACATATTTTTGTAATCACCTAATAGTACAATATATGTAAATTGTAATTGGCAGTAGTGCTGTATTGTACATTTAAATAAATAAATAAATACAGACATTAGTCTTTACCGTACGGTACTTTCACCTATAAGATCCAATCTAATAATTAATTTTCCAATGGTTACTCAAATAATAAATAACCCATCCTCTTGGTACATGTGCGAATTAAAAAGACATTGATAGTATTATAATATCTTTATTGAAAGTAAATATATTTTATAAAGTCAGTACAATTTAAGGTCAATAGTTTCCAAAAATATTTAAGACGCAGGAGCATTTAATACAACCCTGCTAATGTATTATTAATATATAATTATTTCTTAGTTAAAATACAGGCTATATTGAGAAAAAATTAACAAGGAACAAAGGATATAAAACAAAAGCGTGACAAAGATACTTTAGGCGGGTTTAAATACCTTCACCTGATCCAAGAACACACAAAACAATGAAACAAAACATCACTGACACAGTACGAGTACATATATACCTTTCTAATTGACAAACTGTAAAAGTTGATGATTGTAAAACAGACATAAGAGCCAAAAAGATGATATTATTTCTACTCCGATACTGGTTTGACTACTATCTAGGCACAATACCCCATACTGATACATAAAGTACATTTATTCGTTGACCATTATACGTCCCTATAATAACAAGGCTATTGTTCTGTCAATGTGAACAGCAAGCGGAGATTTACAAGTTAGTCTAGTTACAGCTAATCTGATAACAGCAGTTAATATTAGGAAATTGGCCTTCAGATTGCAGATCCTACCTTGCCTAAGCATGCCTGCTGACTCTGTTCACCGATTGACAAATATGCTTGTTCTACAAGCGATATGGTAACAATAGACACTAGTTCCGCTGACAAAGTGCGGAAAGCTAGTTCAAAGAGTAAACACTTCTCCAAGTATGTAGATTACAAAAAATATATCTACTTTATATCAAATTGGAAGTTTCAAGTGCCATAAGCATTATAAATTTCAAATTAGGTTATAGTAAATCTATCCTACAATGAAAACGAATGTTGAATATATTTGGCTTAGGTCCGTACGCATTATCTACAGTTCCGAGTTAAAACGATTTAAGTAGACCTACATAAGAAGGATAACATTGAAAATTTTGTGCAATACGGGCCGTAATATTAAGACAGATGTCAATAATTGCTTACGTTAAAAATTTGCAATAGTGCAAATATTGCAAAATACTTTGAACAAAAATATTTTTTAATCTCAAACAGATTGTGAATCAACAAGTTTTTACAAACCATCCACTTTTCCACAAAATTCATAGAACAACTTTTTTTCTCCTCGGTTGTTATAATATTTATGTACATTTTTTTTCGAGTTTACAATAAATGATCAACTCTTTTTCAATGTTTTTTACTAATGATAATAAAACTGGTACTGAAATTGTAAAATTAATGATACAATAAGAAATATACACCAACAAAAATGAATACATGGGTTTTAATAATGTAAAGCGATTTTATCGCCGAGAGATAAATAAAACTAAAGCTTTAAAAATGAAAAATACATGTAATAACGTTATTATATTAAAAATTTACAAGTGATAGTAGATTTGCTCAAAATATCAAAAAAGGAGAATATTCCAAAAGCAATACTATTATCACTCGAAGACAAAATAGGAACCAAATCGGTTCACACACATCTGGTGTCGGTATTTCCAATGGCCGGTTACAGTCCACAGCCGACCGACAGCACATCTAATAAAAGCACGAATACTTTAGAATTTTGCAATCATATCATTCACACACACTTTTTACATCAACTTATCAATACACACTACAATATGTTACCAAAATCGACAAAGGCTCAAATATGACACACATACTAATGAAAATACTTAAGTTAAATACATATCTGGAAACACTCACAGAGACCCAGTCCAGCGCGTGTGACAAGGTAATAATATAATGTGTGATGTGATGGGATGTGATGCATTTCTCAGATAAGACTATTTGTCTATGAAATAAAGACAAAACCCTGACGTGATGAGTTGGTACTTAAAACATTAATAGAAACAAATCTTTGGAAATAATATTGATGTATAATATATAAAAATGCATACTGAATATTTTTTTATTTATTATTTTTTGTATAGCTAAGACACGATAAATTTACTTACTATAATGATAATAGTTTGACACAAAAAATAGATGACATGTAAAAGCACATGACATTTTGTTTCATATGTGTATATAGTAAAACTAGCGACAACCTTAGACCTAGTACGCATGTAAAATAATCCATTTATAATTATCATAGCATATCTACATACCTACTTTACTTTATTGTAAACTATAAAAGAATAACCTGTTCCAGGGTTAATCTAATACACCAAGGTATTGATATGTTAATGAGAAACAAAGTGAATGTACAACCCACGGATAGATACATATCACTATCACTATCGGGGAGATTAACAAGCAGATTTGGAAAATGCCACCGATCGAAAGTGAGCTGCTACCATACACATACGTGACTATAAATAAATAAAATATTTGTACTTGTACTGACTAAAGGAAAATAATCATAATGGGGCCTGATGGATGACCTGAACCCTACACGCGCGACCTCCTGACGTGGAATGCAATTTCTATACTCGACACAAAATACGCTATAACACCGTAATAATGTATAATTATATCATATATTAAATTTTCGTATTAGATCAACAATGAATATATTCTTTAATTTAAAAGCCTAAATCTGAATTGTGATATTATTGCACAAGCACATCGTGTGGCTTTAAATAAATCCAAGGGAAATAGCTCACAACCATTTTTACTTAAAGAGATAAGAAGTGATTATTTATTGTTCAAGTCCGCCATCCCATGCCGCCGTAATGCGGACCATCTTACATTGCTTAAATCTACTGTTATAATTAATATTTGTCAAAACATGGTAAATACTGAAATGTCCTCGGACAATGGAAACCGTCTTGCTTGGTGCGTTTCTTGTAAATAATTGTAATTTAGGAAACAGTGGCTCCCTCTGTTGGACAAAGCGGAAGACTGACCTGTCCACTCGCCGCATTGTGCTTCCTCCTCTTTGGGCATCCTCCACTCATCATATTCACCAGTCATACTCCACACGTCTACATTTATTGCTGGAAATTTTGTGTGGGCGCATTACTTACCGAAGTACGAGCCTAATCAACAATCGTAAAGTATAATATTTACAATGTGCCCGAATGGGCAAACAAATACCAAAATAAAAACATCTGGAAAAATTCACAATACGTAAAATTGAAATAAACTGAAAGTTTTATGTAAATAAAATTAAGAACATTTAAAAATATACAGGCGGGTTTAGGCACCCCCAACACTAGAATTTCTTATCAACCTTGAACAAACCTAGTTACCTATAATAATAACATATATTGTTCTGCAGTATACATAGAAAATATATTAAGTGGTCATGAGGGTTGTTCATGGTTCATGGTTCATATACAAACTAAATGCATCCATCCATTACCCGCTAACATATGTACATTTAATACATTAACATTTAATAGGTACACATTGTTTAACACAGAATAAAATCATAGGAATTTATCAATTATTCATTCATTTTCAATGGGAATTTTGTACACACTCAATGACTTGTAAAAATCATCAAAAATCCTATCACATTGCTGTAATAATTTTCTTTTTGTAAATTATTGAATTCTTAAATATTAGGAAAATGTCCATAAAGTGGCAATACTCCCGTCATATCCAAGGCGGACGTCCAGCATGTCCGGCAAACTGCTCTGAACATGAGCGGTACAGTGTAAACCTGCAGCGCTAAGGTGATTGCACTTGGGGGGTGGGGGGGAATTTACTGCTTTAAGCTTTTCTCTTTTGATCACACTTTCAACAATTTTTATTTGGCCGACTGCAAATGTCAGTCATCGGTTTTAGAACTGAATTTTGTTCATATTGTACGCTGGTTTTACTTAAATAATTAAAATGTATAAAATAATATTTCTTACATCACCGGAATAAATGTAGTGACTGTTTTGTGTAAATATATATGTATATATAATTTAAATAATATTAGCGTAATTAACTACGAGAAATTAAATTTGGCAGAAAAATTCGTATATATGTTAAAAGGCCAACAGACTAAGGCCAATCAATTCCACAACACGGGTATTACATATATTCAATAGGCCAAAATATCCAAACAAGTATTATGCAGTTGTATAAAGGAATAGACATATCTTAGAAAATATTACAAACTTCTAGCTGGACCGAGGAGTATTCAAATCTTCGTTGCAATTATCATATTTCAAGATAAAAGGACAGGCATCCAACAGTGACAATATAAGACACAAAGAAACACAAAGACAGAACTTAAGTCTCACCACCAGCGTGACTAGCTGCTATACAAGTAAAATAGATCATCTGCCAGAATATGTATACAATGCTAGTGAGCATTAGGAAAGTAACGGGGTAACCATAGTAGCTAGTGTTTGTAAAATTATAAAATAGGAATAACATTCAACGACAATATCACTCGATAATCGACCTACAATTTTAAAAGTTAACAACAATGAAAAATAAATAACAAGACACGCTTGGCATGTGACGCATTTTATGCCGGCTAATGGAGCGATCTGTTGACGTCGCTACTACTGCATGACTAGTGACTAGTACTGCTCCCTCAATGCCTTCCTCCCCTACACACACATACTGGCACACTACCACAACTACACACTCAACCAACACGCAATATACGTCGTGGCGTGCAATCAGACGGTACATCTGCGCCAAGGCAACTTCCTTCCAACAAGTCGACTATATGTAGCAAAATGACTACAAACAGGTCCAAAACTTGATAAAACTTTTTGAGATAGAAACTCGGGAGGAAATAAATTATTAGTCTTATCAAGAAAGATTATAAAAATTCAGTTGTGGGGTAAATAGTATTTCTCGTAGATTGGATGATTAGTGCGATGCATGGTAAAACTATAAAATATTATGGAAATTTATCACGCGAGTATTCGCATACTATAACCACGAGTCTAAGGGCACAACTTATCCTGAAGATACTTTTATCACAGGTATGTTATTTCCGACGGGGCAAAGTCCTGTCAGATTTCGTGTAAATATTATTAATTACCACTGAATCGTCACATTTTACCTAAGGGTGCCCTCTAAATGGAATGAATAGAGTTGCAAGTACAAGATTATCAAACGGAAAATGAGCGCGCCAGTGTTTACGTCAAGTTTGAGATTGAACGAACATTTTACATAAAATTACAAGACATATCGGGCACCTAGAAGAGATTCCTAGAGTAAGCGGTTAGTACGGTGGCGGTGGGGGTGGGGGTGGGGGTGTGGGGCGGTGCCGGCCAATAAGCTCTACACACCTCAGACAATAGTCTGTCGACTCTCCCATCATTGTTCTCCCCTACCACTACTCACTGGCCCGCTGGTATTGGCCGAAGATAACGGACTTACTTCATCACTCGGAAAGATCTCTTCTCAAGTAAATCACACTTGTAACTTCTACACCTACAGTAAATTGTCACGATCTATATTAACAAAAATGTATGTATATATAGGATGCTCTCAAAAAAGAGTACACGAAAAAACATTTTACCTTAAAGACTTTTCAGAATATGGTATAGATATATTTAATGGACATTATATAAGTAAGTATACCTAAACTATAGATGGCACGTGAATACAACGGGCTCCCCGCACTGATATGTGCTCCCGCAGACTTTCCAACATTGTGCTCCTCCAACTGACATTACTACTAAACCCAATACATATTATATCCTAATTGACAAATGTAAATCATTCAAACCGCACTAGGAACCATATCTGCCTCTAAGTTAAATCAAGATGTTACAAACAAAAGTACGCTTACTTTCCGCAGTTAAACTAAGCTTTGGATTCACTTTACTACATAACTAAATGCGTCCTTCTGAACGTACGCGCGATGAAAATGATTTACACAATAATACCTAAATCCTATTCAGTACTTTGGGGGTTATATGACTTTTCATTTTAATACAAATTAATAAAATTAATCAGACCATAAGTGAAATAACATTACGGGAGTAGATGGGGGCTCTGCCCCAGTGAGTGCGCCAACTAACAATAAACAAAACAAAAAATAAACATAAAAGTAAAGAAATAGCGCGAGCATGAGATCTTCAACTTGTTGGCGGCAGACAGAGCTGGCTCCTCACACGATGTATAGCGTATTGAGAACCAGCACGTGATGATTATTCTTAGCCAAGGTAACGATGTAGCCCTCCGACGTTATCTTCAGTCCGCAGCAACGAGACACCTGCAACACCAATATTGCGTTACCCACTTGTCGGAGTGAGTTGGGACATCACCTCCGCTACTACTCTATACACCATTCACTCACCTTGACATAGGGGCACTCAAACTCTGTGATCAGAGATCCTTCGCGAGAGAAGACTGCCACGTGGAACTTGTTTCCGTGGGAGTCTCCGATGAGAACATCTCCAGCATCTGACACATCAATCCCATTGGGGAAGTTGGTGATGTTTTCACACCCGATGCGCCTCAGAAATTTCCCCTCTTCGGAGAATACGACCACACAATGTCCTTTGAAGTCACAAACGTAGAATTCCTTACCTGAAATTATTATTATTGCAGATTCATTAAAGCTTACAGTATACGAGAGAACTTATGATTTCTACAATGTTTATTTTTACACACTTACCACTGATTGCGATATCAGAAGGCTCCCGCATGCACTCGCTGCAGTCGAACCAACTAAGCAGGTCCCCATTCTCGGATATGACAAATACAGTAGGAGTTACACTGTCCACGGCGACAATGTGTCCCTGTTGGGTGACGGCCAGTCCAGCCACAATGTCGATGTAGCGCACAGCGATTTTCTTCAGGAAGTGTCCATTCTTTGTGAATATTTGCATACGCGAACGTTCATTGCCACGATCACATACCACGAATTTCCCGGTGGCGCGCATTACTGCCACCTTACGTGGATACCACAACTGACCCTCTTCTTTACCAGCAGTGCCAAAATGAAATTTATAGGTTCCAGTCTTTTCAAAAACCTATAATGGACAAATTAAATTAACCGATGAAAATAGTAGACATATTACGAATTTGTATTAAGTTTATCACAAACGAAAATTTTAAAATGAAAAATATTTACGGTAATTCGGTGGTTATTTGTATCTGCCACAATAATATCCTCTTCATTCCCAAGGCAGAACCCGTGAGGAGAATTGAATTGGCCTTTGCCAGAACCGAGCTGGCCGAACTTGAAGCGAATGTGCATCGGGGCAGCCTTGCTGGTACGGGGAAATGGCGAGGAGGAGGTTGCCAGGGAAGAATCTTCTAGCGAAGGGGGACGAGGGGATGTAGCACCCGCCATCAGCAGGGGAGGGGAGCGCCCGGGTCCAGTCTGTACTCCGCCATTCACTTCTGGAAATAAAAGAAAATTATCACACAATAATATTAAAATCAAACTCTCGCAATTATCATAATTTAGGTTGTTGAAGCTTACCTGTATTCAGTCCGAGTTTTGCCAGAGCTTGAAGGTTGTTAAAGGCGTGAGTGGCAGTTAGATCTCCAGCCAAGAGATCAGCCAGAGTAAATGCAGAAGTCGGTGGAGCCAGAGGGGGCAGGGGTGTCAGTGCGGGTAAAGGGTGTCCAGCGGGCACATCTTTTTCTGCCAGGCTAGCGAGCTGCTGGAGGTTATACTCCGCAATAGAGGACAGTGCAAGTGAAGGCTGCGTTACCAATGGCGATGATGGATTTAGAGAATATTCCTCAAAGGATGATTGCATGGAAACTGGTAATGGCGCCGGAGAAGAAGCTGCCAGGGATGATCCAGTAACTGTGTTCCCACTGTCCGCACTATCATTGGAGTCACTCTCAGTCTTAAACTTCCCAAAGTGTTCGAGTATTACACTTTCCAACTTCTCGAAGTTGGTTTCAAATTCCAAGGAATAGTTAACATCCAGTTTAGGACTATTATTAACGAGATACATTATCTGCGTCGAGACGACCTTCTTCAGCAATGCGATTTCGGTAGCATCGCCGCGTTTCAACAGTCGTTGGGTAAACTTACAAGCGTCCTCGATTTTTCTAATAGTCTTATCGATACCGTCTAATAAATCCATAACTTTAAGCTCTCTCTCCGAATGCAGGCTGTCTAGGCGCTGCACGGCGCCATCATACGCCATCTCCAGGGCGGCTTTACAGGACTGGTAGGAATCCCGGATAAGCGCACGCGCGTCGTCCCTCTGGCGCTGCAGGTCGGCCAGGGTATCGTCGAGACGCCCGGCGGTGCGCTCGCATTCGTCACTGCGCAGGGCGGCGCGTCGCGTGAGCGCCAGCAGCTGACGCCGTACAGCGGGCTCGGCCTCTTGCAGCCGCTCGCACTGGTGCGCCGCGCCTGCCTTGTGCCCGCGCGCCGCACACTCTGGGCACGCCGCCTCCTCGCACAGGTGGCAGTAATAGTAGACACTATCTCCCGGGTGAACCGAACAAAACACCGGTTTGTGAATGGCAGAGTTTTCTTCCGAATTTTTCAAAGTATCGAACGGCACCACCCTGTGATTTTCAAAGCAACGCATGAAGTCATGCGCCGAAGTACAGTTAGGGCATAGAAAATGCGAACAATCCGAACACCTGGCTACGGCCTGATCTTTGCTCTTGCAGCATGTGCACACAAGGGTCTGGTCAACTGCCGATGCGTCGATAATATTTGTAAGAATATAATCCGAGGGAAGAGAAGATACTCCCGAACTTCCAACCTGGAAATACTCATTGATAAAATAGTGTACGGTAGTATTTTATCAAATATGATTTTAAAAAGGGAATAATTTTTACCTTAGTGTCTTGCTTGCAAGTCGGGCACTCGATAATCCTATCAAATTTGATGGAGTCGCCAGCTTCATTAATCAGAAGCTTTTCCAAACAAGCTTCACAAAATACATGCAAGCAACTCAACACACGTGGATTGCATAACTTATTGCTGTAACATCAAATGAAAAATAAACATTTATTGGATGAAAGAAAATAAATAGATTGTGAACCAGAGTAAATATATTTTTATAACCTATTCAGGTCTTGAGAACTCGAAATTTAAAATTATTAAATAAAAGCAGTGTGTTAAAAATAATGCGGTAATTACATTAATTTATTTACAATGTTTTGAATTTGTCCAAATTTTTGTAGACAAGGACTGGATTCAACCCCCTAGGGAGATGTTAAAATTAACATATTAAAAATAACGAGACGAAAAACATTATAGAGAAGGAAATATAGAAGTCTAGGCATCTACAGCGCTTAAGACCTGTCATTGGCTGGTACAAGTGGATGTTTATTAAAAAAAAATTCATTCGTTCAAATGTATTTGTTGAAATCTATAATGTAACTGAAATTCAATTTTTAGAAATGATTAACTTACTCGCAAATATTACAATCTTGGTCCTGATTCCCGCCAGAGTCAGAAGGCTCTAAAGAGCCTTCCTCATCACCCAGCCCAACTAGATTGTCGGTAAAGAGGTCTCCATTCATCTCTTCGACACCATTCACAGCCATCATTAAAATCTGTTGGATTTCTTCTGCACGCAAAATGTAAAACTTAATATGCTGGCCCCTAGTGAGATGTTGACTTCTTTTTCACCTGCAATTAAAACCTCTTTTTAAAATGTCTTCCGAATCTCATAAACAACGGGTCAAATATTTGATAAGTGGTCCATTTGACATTATTTAAAGATTGACACAACTAACCTAATGAGGAAACTCAGTGCTGCGGGAAATTGAACATATTTTTTTCTTACATGCGGTAACAATAAGAGCATTCAATTGTACAACGAATGTTCTTTATAATGTAAGAAAAATTTATAAAAATGAACTACTTTAAATGACGTCATAAGTTCTTCTAAATCAACCAATGATAAGAGTGTTGTAATATGTTTCCGGTTTTCGGGAAGCCAACTCACCAATCGGGACAACTCACAAGAGGTCTAGTTATATCACATGCGGAGTAATTTAAAAAAAATTACAACACTTTAAAAAATCGTAACGATGATGATATGACAATTTTATTTTTTTTAAATTTAGCTTGATTAATTTGATACATGTTTTTTTAAATCACCGAACTTCTTCATGCACTCAGTTCTGCTTTTGTAATAACAGTGTGTGGGAGAAAATCCATGTTTATATTTGAAATTATGAATATGGATTAATAATAATTATTGATAGGATGATAGGTATTGCAATTGTTGGCAAATTTGACCCGAAAAGGACAAATGTATACAACGGGTATTACTTATAAACCTGGTATAAAGTTAGGCCTAGGCATAACAATACTAGAAGCATATGCAACCTATACTTATTAGCAGCAACTTTAGTGTATAGCATGTCCGATTATCTGACTTGATTTACCACCACCACCACTTAGATGGTAGAAACATAAATAGTAATTGATAACAACCAAAAGTATGTCTCGGAAAACACTAGTTTACTGCACGATTTAATATGTAAAAAAATGTGGAAGGCAAGAGTTCTCGTCTTGCGAAATCTCCCCCTCCAAGACAGAACCATATGACAATAGCGATTTGCTGGATATGTGTTCACGTGTATTTTCTCCGCCAAAAATACGAAAAAAATATTTTTATTATTTAGTTCATTCTTTAACAATTCCAATACATCTTCGTATAAAATGAACAGTATTTTTCGTAAACTCGATAGTAATAAATAACTAACTAACTAACCATCACGCCATTTCCCCAGAGGGGTAGGCAGAGAGGATAGAACGCCACACCACTCTGTCCTGGCACACTTCCTTTGCTTCCTTCACATTCATACATCTTCTCATGCACGCACGTCGATTATTCCGACTTTTAAATAATAATAATAAATGCCATTGTGTATTCATTTTTGCAGCACTCCCGTGTGAACTGTGTGGCCAAATTTTCATTTTGTCCCAGCGTTCTGTACTGCACGGTCAAGGCTGTTCACAGAGCTGGGATAAAACAATATTGTCATATCTTTGTATTGTCCATAAGTAAACAATGCTTTAAAATGGTAGAGAGAGCCGGGAAATGCAGTTTTAGGAAATGCTTTTTGAAATGATAAAGCAGGCAAGAAATCATGGACAGCCAACTTATTGTACTGAAGTACATTATTCAAATTGGTTAAAAAGAGGGAAAATTAGCAGTTCACAGAGGAGTCCTGATGCTGGCCCTAATGTATGGGATTGAAGTATAGAATTGGAAAAACAAGGATGAAAGTAGGCTTAATGCTGTCGAAATACGATCTCTCGGGGGAATGTGTGGTAAAATTACATACGATAAGTGCACAAATGTTGAGATCTGTACATTATGTAAGGCTGAGATGGAAATTATCAAGAAAATCAAGGAAGGAGTTGTGCGTTGGTTTGGACATGTAAAGAGAATGAACAGCGAAAAAACGTCTAAAAAAAATAATTATGCGTATGTTGATGGATGCAGAAATCGAGGAAGACCAAGAAAGACATGGCATGACCAAATCCAAAAAATACTCGAAGATGGACATGTCAAGTCAGAATATGCGCACATGCATGAGAAGATGCATGAATGTAGAGGAAGCGAGATCTGTATGCAAAAATAGAGTGATATGGCGTTCTATTCTATCTGTCAACCCTCGCGGAGAAACGGCGTGATGGTTTGTTTGTTTTTGTTTGTTTGGTTAAATCGATATACTTTTTCGCCAAAAGTTTTCCAGATAATAAAATAACAATTTTAATTTGAAATAAAATTTGTAATATGTACTTAAATGTCATAAAGTAAAACAGTACAAATCAGAGAAAATCAAATAAATTATATTTGTGGTAAATTTTTAAAATCTTGTCAATTAGTGTAATTGATGATGTGTAGTTTCCATTAGAAACATTAAGTTTATATTCAGTATAATAATAATAAAGGAAAGGATATTAAAAATCTCCAGGGTGGACAGAGTCCGAAACGATGACATTCTCCGATGGATGAAAAAAGATAAAAAGTACACTCCATACAAAAGACTATTTTTGTTTTTGGTGTAATAGGTCTCAAATGTTGTATTAGGCTTATGGTAATAAGAAAAGCAACAAAAAAAAACTTCTAATCTTTGGGGCGTGCCAAATTTTGGCGGTAAAATGGACTGAAAATTTAAAAAATAAGAAAACTCTGAAAGAAAAAAAAAAATGAAAAAACAAAGTTTTTAATTTTTTTTTTAAACATAAAATAAATAAAAAATACAGATTAGACGAACATAAAAAGTACCCAAAATAGCATATTGATATAAAAATACGAAATTTTACATGCGTTTTTAAGGCAGTTATTAGTTTATTAATGGAAAATAAAATATAATATAAAGATTTTATAGATATAAAAAGATAAATGCAAAAAAAATAAGCAAACAAACTTAATTTAAAATCTTTCTTAGAATTTAACGATGGCATCACTTTTTTCGATTTTTTTGTGTGGTGCATATTGCGGATTTTTTCCCCCAAGACATCGCATTTTTTCACTGATTGTGTGTGAGAGGGAATCTTCAAAAATTATCTTTGTTTACTCGTTGCACTAACACTACTGACGTTAGGGCTCGCAAAAGCGGCAGTTCTGTCAAAACGAGGTATGTATCGACTTATTAATCTTGTTAATCCTGAATAAATTAAAAGAACAAGATTTTATGATTCTTTTGCAAAAAGTTATTTTATTTTGAGTTATAGAGACTTCAACCTTAATCTGCGTATGCGAATTGTGCGATGCTTTATCTTTTCAGTACTTTTCTACAGCGTCAAAAGCTGAATTCACACCCAAGCAACCACAAAGAGAATTGAGGCATTCGAAACATGGTGCTATTTGTCAATTTTGTAGCTGCAAGATATTTGGTAGTGATAGCTTTTATATTATACAAATTAAATTTACTCTTAAATTATTTCTAACTTCAACTGTAAAGTCTAATTTCCACCCGCCTTTGCGCTCTGTAGCTGGAGGAACATGTTGTAATCTAAATTATATTTGTAAACATTTATTTTTACATATGCAATTAATTGGTAAGGGGAACTAGAATCCCAACCGCCTATTAACTCTATAGCTGCAAGAGGTGTTGGGATGTTTATTGTACAACATCCTTGAGGCGATTTTTACAAAAATGGCGCTATAAAAATTATCATGAATAACAACAATAATAATAGAAGAATGCTTAAAATATCATGGGCGGATCTAACTCTGATTCCCAACTAATAAGTGTTAAGACGGAAAAAAAAAGATAAATAATTATATTTAAGAAAAGAAAGGACATTTTACGCAGGGAGAGAAGTACAAAATAGTCCGTATCATTATTGCAAAGAAAAGTTGAAGAGAACCCCAGTGTAGGAAGTAGACATATCTCCTGGCTTAAAAACTTAAGGTTTCTCTGTAGCTCCAAATCCTTATTTAGAGCGGCTGCGGGCAAAGTAAAAAATGGAAAAAGGAAAAGGTGGCCAATGAATACAGCAGTTAAGTTTGGATGATGACAGTGCAATGCAAGATTTATATTTCATTTTTAGTTACTAGTAGATTTTCCTTTAGTAAAATATCAGTTCTCTGTATTTTACTAACGTACAAATTACAGTTACTCAAAATTCAAACATTGAAGAATGCTTTGTAACTTTTCAAATAAATAAGCATACAAACTCGACATTCATAAAACATTAATTTATAAAATTCTGATCATGAAAGTAGATATTACTAATATACTATACTTACAGTTAGTTAGTCCAATGATAAATTTATCATTTATGATTGCTTCGTATACTGATTTAACAATGAAAAATTTAAAATCAAATGGTAATTATTGATCAGATTTAATCTACTGAAAGTATCCTTCAAACTCCAAGCAAATCAAAGAAAAAATAATGTATGTAGACATCGGGATTATTGATCTACCCATAAATGCAACTATGATTGAACAAAATTGCAGAAAAAACTTAACTATCCTAGAAATAGACAATAATAAACAAGAAAATGAAATATTAAGGTTGAATTATGAGAGTTGTTTGGTGTTGGACCCCCCCATTCGCATTTAAAGGATTCATAACCTACTTGGAAAATTCTAGTACTGCGTAAAAAAACGATAAACTCACATTAGAAAAAACTAGCAACGAAAACTTAGATACATAAATATTGTCTTATCCTGTAATATTATAACTGGGGTATTCAATGCGACAAACGAGGAAAAAAGAAAAATGCACCACTTACCACGGCCATGACGGACAAACTTTTAGCAAATGGCGATTTTCGGTGTTCCCATATTAAAATATCAATAAGATTACCGCCAATTTAATAAATAGAAAAATAGGTGTGATAAAATTTACAGCTCAAATCTACATTTATAAAATCTGTTAAAAATATTTTTTTAAACTATAAATATACAAAATTCTGAGCTGAAAATTTGCGCTGCCTACTTCTTCAAAAATCCGTTGAATACCAAAAAATCACTCGTGTTATTTATGTTTTATAAAAACTCAACCAAACAAAATCACCAATTAAATTAAGAACAAAAACAAATTGAATGGCTGTAAAAAGTAAGTACTTACATATCTATAAACATGAGAAGTGGGTACCTTATGAACCGAATGAACGCCAGCGGCAAGCTTGCCTCGCGCGTCAGTGCCTGCACAACTGAGCCCATTTAATAACGAGGTAATTACTTGATCTTTACATACATTGAGAAATGGATTTTGTAAGACAACCTTAAGCGTTCATTTCAGTGGTTGGATTAAGGGGCTCCCGCCAAACAATGACCAAAATGAATGATCACCCAAAAAAAGCTTATGGTAATGGAATGAAGGTCGTGTGCATTGGCGTTATATACTACAGATTCATAGGATCCCGTTCAAATATAACTGCAGACTTACGTTGTTGAAAATGGAAGAAGCTTCGAATAAAGTAACCGAACCCGGGGAATCGCTCATCGCTATGCTGCTTCACAACAACGCCCGACCACACCTTTTAAGGCAAATGGTCTAGAGATCTAAATTAGAAGCTGCAAGATCTGAAGCTGGAGACTCTCAGTCACCCACCGTACCCACCGGACTTTGCTTCAACTGTTTTTTTTTTCTGAATTTGGATAACTTATTACCGTACCATATGTGGAAAAAATATGTCAAAACAGTATAAATAACATGGGACAATGTTTTGATTAATTTTCATACAAAAAGTAGTTTCATTCAGATTTAATTTATTTTCAATTGAACTACAACCTGAATTTTAATTTATATTTTATAGTAAAAATCAGTGCCATGAGCAATTTACTTCAGGTACCTAATGTTATACGGACACACGGCGCATCCAATAATCACAAAAATGGAATCAAATTATATGAATTCACCCAAAACCCACTACTTACCACAGACCCTGTTTTGTTATTTTTGCGGTTTGATTTAAAAAAAAAAAATTTCGCTTGATTACTTATAAAAAAAATGTTAGTTTATATGCGAAACTGAAAAAGACACAAGAATTTTTAAGCTGTTTCGGGAAAGGGATGGGTGCTATATGGTGCACACTGTACTTAAAACATAAGATTCAGTATTTTAGTTTTTAAAAATGTACATGGAAGGATTTACTTCCCTACTTGGTTTCTGGAATAACACACCTATCTTCTTATGTATTAATATTTCATTTTATAGAAATGATTGATTGTGTCTGTCTTGTATGGGCACGTTTCACACGTATCACGCTAATCCACTCGGTCCAATAAACTTGAGGTTGGTGGATACTTTCATTATTTTATTTTTATTTTATTATTTTATTTTTTGGTTTGATTTATTTGATTCTATTCAGGGTTGAACAATTTAGTGGAGATTTGTGTGATTACCTGCCGTTTATAAACGAAATAATTAAAAACGTATAAAATTAATAAACTCACCCTATGTTATTTTATTGTGCCGTGCTATGTTGATTGACTGGCCACATTAGTGGATATAAATTTAAGCTCCATTATCTATGTAAGCCAGACATATTTTCTTCTGTTCAAATTCGTCGTTTAAAGATTGGGTGGAAATAATCAGAAATGTACAGTATCCGATAGGAAGTCACTGGAATCTCTGGACACTGGTGGAATAAATCTTTCTGTAGAGCGCTTTCTTTCTCAGTCTTACATTAATTATTATACGCCTACTGGTACGACAAAAGCGACGCTCTACAAAGTAGGCAGTTTTTTTTTTAGTAAGGCTGATGTAATTTATGAACATTATTGTCAACGCTTTGTGTGAAAACGAAAGCTGTGAAATATTTTGCGTACGCCAAATATCACAGTTGAAATTCTATTTAAATTAGTTTTATGTTAATAAATGAGGCCTGAAAGTACAAATTCCCTAAGATGTGACTTATTTATAAATTAACGCCCAAAGTGCTTTTACATACATATATGGGTTATAAATAAAAAATGTAAGTAATTAAAAATGAAAAAATAAATAAAAAACAATTGAATATACCAGAAACTTGGTTATTGCCGATTCAAAAAATTTAAGAATAATTGTTTCTTAAAGTTTGATAAAGTTATAGCAAAAACACCTATTTTTTTGTCATCAGTGTGCTAAATTATTATTATCGGAAGAATAGGAATAGGAAGTTCAGTATTATTTGTTGGTCTTGGTCTGGGCGGTGTTGCCATAATATTATATTATTCAATGAGCTATAAAAGCATTTTTATACGTCTTCTGGGGTTTACTACACTCAGCGTTGCCATTACTACCGATTTTTCGGTAGATCTACCGATATTAGGAGCAATCTACCGATCTACCGAATTCTGTTGAAACTCTACCGATTTTTATGCATTTCCTTGTTTTTTCCACAGAACAAAATTTCAATGCAAATAAAACGAATTCATATTAAAATAACGTATTGCTTGTTTGCTCACTTCGATTGCCATCAGTTGCTTATTTAAAAAAAACTGCTTATCTATCGTACATAAGTATACAATGAATGATAAATTAATTATGGAATTGGCTAGTATTGTTGAATATAATATGGTAAAATAAACCATGGGATAGAATTTCATGACATTATTGAATAATGACTGATGATTGTAAAAATGACCAGGGCATAGAGAGATAGAGAATACCCATCAATGTCAGGGCTTCTATGCTGCAAGACGCTTCTACCTGCAAAAAAAACTATTTATACCGACCAGGCTTACAAAACAGAATACTTGAATTTCTACAGAACGGGTATGATCATACATCATTGAATATATTTTATGGAAAAACATTTAACCGATGTATCTTTGTGCATAAAAAAAAATGCATTCATAGGTGACTTAGTGTGATTTCATTAATATGTATGCCTTAAACCCTTGAAAAGTTTATGTGGTTACACAAAATACAGTATTTTTGAAATAGAAATATCAACACAACCTCAAAGTAATAAAGAAAATCCGGAGTCGATATATTTTGGTAATTTACATAGTGAAGTCCTTTTGGTTTTTGATTGTTCATTTATCAAGTCATTTCGACTTTTTAAAGCAACGGCCTTAGACGAACAACTGTCAAATTTATTTTTCCCTTTTCCCCCCCTCCTCACCCCGCGAATCTACCGATTTATTTTTCTGAATCTACCTCTTTTCGCTTGATCCAGTCTGGCAACCCTGACTACACTTGACATATGGAAATCAGTCACACCAACTTAACTAGTTAGATTCCTCTTCCTCATTCCTCATGGTTTTCAAAAATTTCAAGTTTTGATTCGGCATCTGCATTTTTTTGTCCAGCAATGGTTTTCTTATCTTAATATTTTTTTCTGTATAAAATAAGCATTTATAAATGAAGGAAATTATCCTTTCAATTTGTGAGAAAAAGTTCATTCAGAATGCGATTGCTGATGGAACGGTAAGGATTATTAAAAAAAAACTCTTAATAAGGTGACAGACGCATATGACCGCACGACTTTTGTATCACTATATTTAAAAATTATATTCAGAAATATTAACTGTTGTTTTTAAGTTACCGATGTGTCAATAAAATATTATTTCAGAGGCTAGATGGGCGAAATTTAGATGAATGGCGAACGTTAAAATTATGTCTAGGCTCAGAATGGGGCAGTTGTCACGTATCTCTTGGAAATACAAAGTAAGTAACACTATTTTTTAAGTAAAAATATTTTTTGAATGACTAGTTGCTACTATTTCTGTTAGTTTTCGAATTCAAATTCAAACCGCCAATTAACTCCAAACCAATAATTTAATTTTTCTCACTATTTAACACCACTAACATTTATTATTATTTTCACACAAATTTCAGAGTTGTTTCCCATGTAACCTGCAAAGTCGGCTTACCCAAACAAACTAGACCAAATGAAGGGATTTTATTTGTTAATGTGGAACTCGGCACAATGGGTGCGCCTAATTTCGAACCAAGTAGGCAGTCAGATTTGAGTGTTTATCTAAACAGGTTGATTGAAAAATGTGTATTGGAATCTCGATGTATTGACTTGGAATCACTTTGTATCGTCGCTGAAGAAAAGGTATATTTATCTTACATTATTTAACAAGTATTGTACTATTCAATACATGTCTAAAACATGCTACCAACAATTAGATTAATGTTATAATATATATATGTATATAATGTGTTTCACTTACATTTTATTAGCCAACTTTCAAGGTAACTTAATGTACTAATTATATGTATGTTTTAAGAGGGTGAATGTACAAATATATGTTGGTATAATTTGTAAGGGTGTGTTACTATATCAGTGGTGGTGTGTGAGAGTATGTATATATTTTGATGTGCAATATTCTAGTTTTCCACAGTTAAGACTGCAAATTTCATCCTGTATGCCTCAATTTTGTGGTTCTACCGATAGCTTAGTATTTATATGTTATTACAAATAATGTTTATTTATTTAAAAAACTATGAAGCCTGTAAAATCTATTCCTCTGCATGGGATTTTCCAGTGAGTATTAAAACTCTTCTAGTTTATGTTGTTTTTTAAGTTGTGTTTAGTCAGGTGCATCGTGCATATTGTTGTGACCTAACGTAATATGTTTTGTTTACTACTGTAATAGAATTGATTTTTAAACAAGTATATGCGCGTTGAACGTGTATTCTAGTAGTGATGGCTGACAAACGGGAATGGTCTGCAATAATTGTTTATTATTATTTCTCATACCACACATATTAATCGTTTTAACAAGGTTGAATTCATAAGAGAGTGAATCTATGTATTCTATATTATTAGGTATTGTTGAAAAAACCGATAATTATTTTAGGATGGAGCTTACGATCTGTCATTAAGTTTAAGTGATCGTTTTAAACACTGCAACATAATTTTTTTGTTGAAATCCCCTCTTCAACTTTAGGTATGGGCACTAAGAGTTGACATACATGTTTTGAATCACGCCGGAAGTATAATAGAATGCGCTAGTATTGCTGCATTGACTAGTTTGGCTCATTTTAAAAGGCCAGATTTTACTACAAATGGTGATGAATTGATTATACACAGTTTTGCTGAAAAGGATCCTATTCCAATAACGTTACACCACTATCCAATTTGTGTGTCATTTGGAGTCTTCAACAATGGGTAAGTTTAATGAATCATCATATAAACCAACAAGCTACAGAAAGTGGCTTGGTGGGATTTTAGTTTTAGTAAATATAAGAAAATTGAAATGTTGAAAGTGTAAAAATGTATATTAATATTAACAAAATAAAAACAAAAAAAAATAGTAATTTGTATCTTTAGTAAATACTTACTAGTAATTGGGGGATTAAGGCTTTATGAGCTCCCAATATCACTGTGACTTAAGTCTATCGTGAAGAGTCCCTTTTCCTATACGCCCTTTGTCTTTAAAGAACTAAAAGAAAACTTTCAGTATATATTTATGAGATGTGAGTTTGATTGAAATATTTTTCATTTCCAGGACGATGGTTTCAGACCCAAATTTGTCTGAAGAAACGGTGTGTAACAACTCTGGTGCCATCTTGGTTATTGGAATGAATCCCTACAGAGAGGTGTGCCTTATAGATTTAACCGGTTCGGCCGTTACATCGGGACCAAATCTAATATATAAAGCAACACAAAAAGCTACCGGCCGTGTACAATACATTGTAAAAGAAATCAAAAGTCTTTTGCTTGATGATGAAAAGATAAGGTGTGTTTTCTTTTGACTTGTAATGTTTTTTTTTTGGCAAATATGTAAAGTTTAAGATTTGAAACAACAGGGCACCGTATTGGTAAACATAATGCAGTGTATCTTGATCTATCTATATCATATGTTAAATGAAGGAAGCTGATTAGTCTTACGCTTCAGGTGCCAGTCCAAAGACGATGAGGAAGTTCAGTGATCTTTTTATTTCTTAATAGACTGTAAGCCAAAACTTATTTTTAAAAATTTAATTTAAATGTATCTTATTATCAGCCCTACGAATTTTTAAAGTTTGTATTTCTGAAATTACTCTGCGTGTGACGTCTCAAGTCCTCTTCCATTTCTTCTCAGTCAATTCTGCCGATTGGTCTGTTGACTTGCCGTAAACAGGAAATATTTCACAACTCTCTGATCATTGGTTGATACCAGGGTTGAACCGTGTATAGAAGTGATTATGCGCAGCTTACCATTATATTACTAACCATAATATTTTTTTACGGAAAAAGCAAATAAATAATTACCATTTATTTTAAATCATTTCCACCGTTTGTATTTTTATCCTAATATAAATATTAATAAAGCGCGCCCAGCGCCTGCGGTGAGCCAAGAAACTAGTTGATTATTCCAGCTTATTTTTCATACAAATAAGTATACTATATTTTGAATGTCTTAACCCCAGTGCGGGTTTTTTCTCCTAGATTAAACATGCAGATTACACAAATTATTTGAAGATTCTTGATTTGGAAAACAGTATTTCAAACATTGTTTCTTAAGGGCTATTTTTCTTTGAGATGGTACTTTTGACATAAGATCATAATTACTTTCATGCGTCATATTGCAGGACATATAGCGCTCGACGCGGCCGTTTATAGCACTATTAATTTCTAGAATAATTCAGCCTGTTCACATTTCAATTGAATACCTAATGTCGACTGAATTCATAGTGGTATTTTTTATTTCTTTTTTAATGAGTTATGTATTAAATATAATATATCACGAAGTTACATTGTTTAAGTTGATTTCATGGATGAGAGTTGTTGTATCACACAGAACCAAGAAAAGTATCAATTTATAGTATATATTACTTACATTATATTATGCACCTTCTATGTAGGTACAAATATATGATATTTTTTTATAGCTTACCTGTAAATAAAATCACCATTTGCCACTGGTTGATACATATTAACTAGTGACGCCATTCAAAGTACTTAATTTTTATGAATATATTTTTTATTCTTTTTTCATACATTTTCAAGAAACTTTGCTGTTCAATTTAATGCTCTAATTTTTACCGCGCGTAAGAAAACATTTATAATCAATTTCCCTTAGGGCTGAACATCCTTAATAACTACTGTTGTGTAAAACCACTTTTTAAACCAATATTTCATGTCGACTGTGCCAGGAATCGAATCCGGGACCTCAAGCAACGTTTGCGAATACACCAATCACTACACATTGAGGCACACATATCCATTTGATTTTCTCTTCCAGGATTTTTGCCTAAGAATATCCTTGGAGTCAAAAACACTCATCCAGGATTCTCATTCTATTTCACCTACAGAACTGTATTCATTCGCTTGGGCGTACATACCTTATTCTTTTGTTTCACTTTATTTTATCGTAAATTTGATGGCACCTGTTGAAAACATCAATTTTTCAGGAGAGCCGATTAAAGACATTCAAAAGTATTGATTACACATACAGGGGTAGGCGCTCGAAGTGTTACCAACTTCACGCTGCTGTATCAACCAAACGGCTAATGACAGTGCGCTCATGTTTTGACATGTGTCAGTCTGTTAAATTGTTAATAATTCTACCGAAGCATATCGTTTTACGACATTTACATGTGAACAAAATGTTTTTGTATCAGACCATTTCATGTTACAATGATACTGGTAGCATAAAAAAATGCCATGGAGGTGGACATCCAAAAACAGCAACATCGGCAGAAGTGGTTCGAAAGGTGAAGGCCAGAATTCAACGTAATCCACGACAAAGCGCAGATCTATTGGCGAAAAATCTCCGTATGTCTGCTCATAGCATTGATGGGTGCATATTAAAAAATGAACTACGATTGAAGCCCTACAAAACACAAAAAGTGCAAGATTTAACACCTGTATAAAAGGCAGTTTGCCTAGCACGAGCAAAGGTGTTAAGCTTTATCGCTTTTTGGTATTGTTAGTTATAGAAATTAACCGAGTCCTGATTGTCTCTTATCAGTTGTAACCTTTGAAAATCATAAAATTGAGTCCATTTTACTTCATTCACTCAAAGGAAAAATACTTATTTTTATTTTAAGCTGATTGTTTAATATATATTTAATTTTAGAACATCTGGTTCAGAATATGGTTTTGCAAATGCTATACCCAGAAATAAATTAATGACACTGGCTGTTGACAAACTCTTCTTAAAACTGAAGAAATTTGACCTAAATATGGATGAAAACATGGAGGTAGTTAAAACCAATACTGAAATGGACCCCGAAAGTGATATTGATGAAGATGAAGGTAATTATTGATATTTTATAGAAATTTGAAGAACACCTTACTCAACCCTTGAATTCTTGATTGGTATATTCCATTTTCATCGGATCTTGCTAATGATTTAGATTATACTTCAATATGTAACAAGTTAATAAATTTATACAAAATTTGATGATTATTGGCTTCATGGGGCACCTATTAATGTTTCAAAGGCTAATGAGCTCTTGGTCTTGTGTAAAGATGTTGATGGAACAACATATTAATTTTAACTTTTGGAGCATACGCCTATATAGGCGTGGCAAGAACGCAACAAAAGTGTTATGAATATAATAGGTATAAGACTGTATATTGCAGTTATTTTTATAAAACTTTCATGATTTTTCAATAACAGTACAAGCAGGGTATTAAAAGGTGGTTTTCAGTTATCAAATCTACATTTCCCTGTATCGGAACACTATTGAACCGGATTGTGGTCCCGTGGCTAGTGTCGCGGACTCACGGATCAAAGGTTCGAGGTTCGAACCCCACTAGATATATATATATCAGGTTGGGAAAAAAGTAATTTAACCTAATATATATATAGTTGGATAATTTATACATATATCGCCATTTTTGTGGAAATCACCTCAAGGCGGCTGTACAATAAATAAATATCCCAACACGTCTTGCAGCTAGAGTGCATGGACGATTGGGATTCTAGTTCTCTATCACAACTTGATTCCCATTTTCTTATTTAGTTATTTACAACTCTTTGAAAATGGTCATCAAAATTGAAATATTTGCATGTATCATATGAAGGTTATTATTTATTTTCAAATAAAAATTATTTTTTTTGCAGAATGTGTGTATCAGTAATTAAAAAAAAATGAAACCGAGTTTATACCTTGTCACCTTAATGAGAAATGTTGAGGTATTTTTTTTCTTATATAAACATACACTTTTCAGATATGGCTGTTGTCACAGATAAAAACATGGCTGCGTTGGTACCTAAAACCAAAAATGGGTCTGCTAAATCTTGGGCGCAAATGACAAGCGATATTGATGAGGAAAGTGATGAAGAAGACGATAAACCAAGTAAAGACAAACAAGAAGAGGATGTTCAAATAGTTAAAGTTATAACTGCTGAAGATAGAATAGTTGCTAAGATCCGTAAGTGTAACCCATTTTCAAATGTTTGTTTTGTTTTTCTAGTAACAGATCCAAGTCTTATGGCAATGAAAGTACTTCCTCTATATACCCGAAAATCGTTTTAAAGATCGTGGGTTTTGCTATCGGCTTCATTCATACAAAAAAGCTTTTTTTTGTCAATAGATGAGTTGCTCTTTTAAAATTTTCAATTTAATTGAATTTAACTATACTACTTTCACCGCCCCTTTCTCTGTGAGTTTGGAAAATTATATGGAGGGCCTTTGTCAGATACTGTCATTTATCCTTATGTCCACATTGCAAAAACTGTATTTACATATCAAACTAGCCTATGTCCATTATAGTAATTTTATAAATTGAATAACATCAGATTGGATTATTGATTAAGTCTTATGGCATGTTGCGTCTCTTGCATAAATGTTATAAACTCCTAATTTGGTGATGTGAACTTTACGCAGTGTGTGAAGTGATCACAAAAAATAGCTAATGACAGGTCATAAAAATGCCTAGACTTCTATATTCTTTTTTCAATGATGCCCTCTATCTCTGTTGCTATATTATATCGAGGCTTTACGTATATTTACTTACTTTAGTATAGTAAGTGAACGGAGATATTCTGAATCAGGTAGAAGAATTTTTGTACCTGGGAAGTATGTTTACTAGGGACGGAAAGGCCGAGAAAGATATTGAAAGGAGGGTGAGTGCCGGGAACAGGGTGAACGGTGCACTAAAATCTACTTTGGCAAACAAACGTTTATCGCAGGAGACTAAACTAGCAGTTCACAATGGAGTTCTAGTTCCAATGCTAATGTATGGGAGCGAAGTATGGAATTGGAAAAATGATGATGAAAGTAGGTTGAATGCTGTCGAAATGCGATCCCTCAGGCGAATGTGTGGTAAAACGATGTATGATAGGTGCACAAATGTCGAGATCCGTGAAGTGTGTAGGGCTGAGACATGCATTACTGACAGAATCAAGAAAGGGGTGCGCTGCGTTGGTTTGGACATGTAGAGCGAATGGACAGTGAAAGAACGGCTAAAAGGATCTACGATGCAAATATTGATGGATGGAGAAAACGAGGAAGACCGAGAAAGACACGGCACGATCAAGTCCATCAAATACTCTAAGATGGACATGTCAAAAGTAAGAATAATCGACGTGCGTGCATGAGAAGATGTATGAATGTAGAGGAAGCGAGGTCTGTATGCCAAGATAGAGTGTTATGGCGTTCTATCCTCTCTGCCTACCCTTACGGGGAAACGGCGTGATGGTTTGTTTGTAGTATAGTACTGGATATCCCAAATTTGTGGATTAAAGTATCACTCGTCTTTTATTTATATAATAAATTACAATGAACTTTCATCAAGAATTTTCACTTACAAACTTAAATGTTGATTTAATGCATTCTGTCAGATATATTTGAAATATTTTTGAATAAAGGTGAAAGATGTTGATTTCATATGTTATGCTATGTCTAGAATAAAGATAATTCTTATAAAGCTTTAAATGCGATTATCCCGCAACTTGTTTTACATACTTAATGCATTCTGTCAGTAAAGCCTCGATATGTTTGTTACCTTTGGTATTCTTTCTCTACATTTTTGTAAATCAACATAAAATATTAATTTTTGTTTTGCCTGAACTGAATTGAACCTGAACTCTAAAGAATAACGTCCAAGGTTTTTACTATCTAGAAAGTTCTAATTCATTGTAATATTTGGAGTAAATATATTAATACTTTTATACGTAAAGTAGTTCAATTTTACTTTTAGAGGCTTTATTTGGCACTTCATACATTCAACTTTACTTTTCATTACTAATGACACCGGTTTCAGAACACAACTTTACCGTTTCTTTGTCAAGGCATTTATATAAGTTGCTTGTGTGTTTTTTTTCTTTTCAGATGTAAGCAGTGATAGTGAAGAGGAAGATGTCGTAATGCTGGAACTGGAAAAAAACAGAAATAATGCTAAGAAAAAGTCTTCCAAAAAGCAAAAAAATAAAACTAAAACTTAAAATACATCTTTTATTGTAAAACTAAAAATACACATTTTATTTTACTGAAGCAGTTTTATTCTTATTTCCTATTGCACTCGAATGCAATAATCTAAGTATACATACATACATATATACATCACATGATTCTATTGTAAAATAATGTTTTGTCAATGGATTACTTTATTATGTCCGCTTTGCTGTAAATAAGGTACTAAAGTGCACAGTAATGTAACCTCAGAAAATTATGGAGGAAAGTTTAAATGACTTGTAAAGACAAACCAATTTTTTAAAGATTATCTAACTCTAATTATAAATTAATTTATTGTGAATGAAAGCAATACTCAGATTATATGAAAAAATTTACCAGGTGGTAACTTTACCGACATTAATTTATGACAGCGTTTAGTTCAGATTAGAGCATTATAATTGTTTAATTTTTTCACTCATTCGCACATATTTCTTCAATCTCAATGGCAATAACAGATAAATATATGCACTCATTTCAGTTCAACTGTATTGGAAAACTAGCAACAACTAAGTTGACATGGTCTTGAAAAGTGTTTCCTTTTATTTTTTTAGTTGTCATTTTATGTGTTTGATATATGGAAAACAAACAATCGTAAAACGAAAGATGCGCAAAAAAATGCAACGTCAACTTTCTTTGATATTTAATCTTGAAAAGGTTATATAAAAGCTTTATATTCCAGGTTTGAAAAAAAATATATACATATATATATATCTAACCCAAGTATGAAATGATGTACTCTTATACTTATCAAAAAAAAAAAAAACACTCATGTAAAGTTGAAGAAAATCACATGTGTCGTTTTATGATCATGATGAAATATAATCTTCTGCATCTGACAATACATATTATATACACCAACACAATGAGGAACTTCAGCCCTACGGGAAATTGTATAAAGCGTTTTCTTGCGCGCGGTAAAAATTTGATAATTAAATTGTACAGCAAAGCTTCTTGAAAACACATGAAAAAAATATTTTAATAAAAACGCACTACTTTGAACGACGTAGATGGTTCATATGATACGAAAGCTGTGAAGGATATCCAGTTTGCTTACCGTAAACGAACCAAACGGGAGAACTGAGAGAGAAGAACCTCTGACGTCACACACGGAGTTATTTCAGAAATACAAAACTTTAAAAAGTTATAGCCGATAATACGATAAATAAAAATAAAATATTTTTGGCTTAGTTTAACAGTCTATTAACAAATAAAAAAACGCTGAATTTCCTCATTTTATTATTTATACAGTTTATATACATATAAGGGCTGGCATATTGCCTTAAGACAATTTCTTCCTACCTACCCAAACCGTGCAGTTTGAGAAAATTACAAGTGCATAGACATACTGAATCTTACAATTTTATACAAAAATTAAAAACAAAGATTAAGAAAAAAAAAATACACTAAAAATTAACACTATACTATGAAGAGAGGGAAGGATAAAGGAACAACTTAAATATTTAGATAGCATCTCTAACATTGGTGGGTAGATTATTCCACAATCGAGCAGCTACTACTGTGAAAGAGGAGGAAAGAAAATTAGAGCGATGAAAGGTTATTAAAAGGGTTCTCTCGTTACTGGAACGAAGAGATAGTCCGTGTTGTGATAGAGGTTGGAAGAGCTCTCAGATGAACAGGCGAAGTGGGATTATTTAAAATATTGTGAAGAAGTGAAAGAATGGGAATGTTTCTTCTATGCCTGATACTAAGCCAGTGTAGTTGCGTGCGATATTCGGTCATGTGGTCGAATTTGCGAAAATCAAAGATATATTGTATCCAAACATTTTGCAATTGTTCCAACTTATCAAGTAATTCAGAGTTAGCATCTGGATAACATACATACGCATAGTCAAGGAGTGGAAGAAGTAAGCTCTGAACTAATGTTTTCTTAACATGAATTGGCAAGAAGTTTTATAATCTTTTAAGTGAGTGCAAACTGCTATTAAGTTTACGACTAACTTCGTTAACCTGATCGTGCCACCCTAAATGCTTATGAATGATAATACCTAAGTTTTTGACTGAGACATGTATTGAATATCTGTACCATCTATTTTGAAAAGAGGAAGTGTGGAAAAATTCATATATTTTTTTACTACCAACAAGTACAATTTGGGTTTTTGTTGGATTTATGAGAAGTCCATGTTTTTTTGTCTATGAAGAGATATGCTCGAGTGCAAGAAACATTACTTAATGTGTTTCACAATGTCAACGGGTTCGAAATGAATATACAATTGCAAACCGGGTATGAATTAAAATTACATCATTGCATAAATAATATAAATTGTAAATGTACAATATTGGAAAACTATTGTACATTTGTAATAAATATGTAAAAAAAATAAATAAATAAAAAAATCATCGTCATATTAATGGTACATTTTGCACCCTCCATAAAAAAAAAAACAGTTTTGAGTTAAGAATACTCTGTCCCAAACTGCCATAATTAAAAAGTTAATAACAACCGCATACAGAGTGTATAATGGCACTCTAACATGATATATATTAATAACTGCCAAAATATGAAATGCGGCAGTCATAACATGTTTATTAGGTTTTAAAATTAACAATGAAGAAGTTGAGTATTTTTTTTTAATTGTATGATTTTTTTAAAGTTTTGTTCTGTCAAGTTCCCTTCCCCTTCTCAGTCAGTTCTGCCAATTGGTCCGATGACTTGTCGTAAACTAGAAATCTTTCACAACTCTCTTATCATTGGTGTCCCCAAAGTAGTTCGATTTTATTAATATATATATTTTTTACATTTTCAAGAAACTTTGCCGTAGAATTTAGTCCTCTAATTTATACCGCGCATAAGAAATCATTTTTTGTATTCAATTTTCCGTAGGGCAGAAGTTCCTCATAAAAGATATTTTTTAATAAATAAGTGTTATCGAATCTTCAAAGTCATTTATCTCAGTTTGATGCATTTAAACATGTGGCACTCTAGACAGGGGGGTGCAATTTATGATGTAAATGAAAAAATGGCAAACCAAAAATTGATTTATCTTTCATCTTAAGATAATGGTTATATGTAAGTATACAAAATCAAATTGTTTCGTCAATCAAAATACCTTTCAACTGGTGCTAAAAGAGTATGTACATGCTGCATACATATTCAACTGACATTTTATTTAATAAAATTAGCTTACCAAATTATAAAATATCCCCATACTGTTTTTTCTTCAGTGGATAAATAATCTTTAATGAAAAAAAAGTACAGTGGAATTATAACATATCGTCAGTTGACAGGTAAAACTCATTAAGTACAGATTTATGGTAGTGACTTTGTCACTAAGTTCTATATTTTTCAGCAATCTCTGGATAAAAAAAACACTAAGTCCATTATGTGATCCGAAACAACTGTTTATGATTGTATAATTTCACTCCCTGCAGTTTTGCAAGAGATTGTTAAAAAAAATAATGGAATGTGATGTAGAAATTTTACCATAAATCTGTTCTCGAGTTTTACCTGCCAACCATATTCATCTCTTCTAATATTCTCAGCATGAATTCATTTAATTAAATATTAACTTCCCACAATGAATCTATCAATTTCAAAAAGCGATGATTGGGAATATTCTTATTGAAATCACTAAATTTAACAATTCGCTGCAACTAAACAACAATTTGTACAATATAAATATTTGGGCCAGACCATAGAGGTTTATCAATTTCAAAATAGGAAATTGGAATACATAATGTGCAAAGTTAATATTGATTATCCCAATATTACTCAATGTCAATAAAAATATATATTTTTTTTAAACTCTCGATTAGTAAAATACATTTTGAATATCATTCTATTTGAAGGAATATGAGTAATACACAGATATATTAATTTGTCCTACAAAGTGGAGAAAAATACTAAGATTTTTTACTATTACAGTCTACATTTAAAACTATTTCAATAGACACTCAATTTGATTTTTATATACTTAAAGATTGTATCACAAATTTAACAAAAAATTGTTAACAAGTTAAGTACAATAAAAACTGCCTACTGGATTATGTAGTAACTATGGTACATATATATCGCTTACCATTAATGAGAAATCAATACACACATAATTCATTGTTAATAATGCGGGGTAATATTTTGGAAGAATTAAAAGGTAAGATTAAAAAAATATATTGATATTGAACTGTAATGTTATGATGCCTTGTAAATGATATTTACAAATGGACTGTTTTAATTTTTACAATATTTAATATTACTAGATTAACAAAATATAATCTTAAATGGATATTTATAACAAGAAAAATAATTATTACACTTTCACCATGTCATCCATTCCGTGAATTTAAATAAAAAATATATTTTACATAATATTACAATAGGGCTCGATGAGTGCTTCAGATTGCATCTGAATTTAATCCATTTTTTTGGTCCAACTTGTTGCCATTCGTTTTGACCATGTAAATAAAATATGTAATGATTTCCTTTTCATTCACAGGAATTGATTTAAAGTGCTTCTGTAATGTCTGAAAAATAAAACAATATTATGTAAAAATTGTGTAAATGGCACACGGAGATGAGATTGTTTAAGAAAAAATAAATATTTGGGAAAATGAAAAGTGTAAGGATCAATAATGATTAATTTACCATGCATATAGTAGGGCCAATTTAATAGGTCACATTTGACATTTGTCGGTTTTAACTTCATAGAGAGGAAACATGCTTAAAAACATCAATTAAAGTGTATGAATCGATTCGGACTTCGAACATAATATATGTGAATTGAATTCAGTTGCTATAAAAAGGTCCTTTTAGGTACTGTAATTTTATTTTAAAAATCATAAGTCGAATCCCTGTCTCATTATTATTTTCTATCGTTAATTTAAGGAACAAAACAAGATAATTACATAATTTAACAAAACTATCAACATTAGATTTTTCTGGGTAACATCCCTAGTGTTTAAAAAGAAAAAGGGTTCACTGATGCAACATTGTAACGACATTTAGAACAGAAAAAGTTTATTATGTTTAGAATGGTTTATTAGTGAAAGTAAATCATAAAATTACCTTCTTTTGTCATTATTACAATAAATAAGTAATCATAATCGAAAAAAGTTAAGCAATTGTGTAGTTCTAAATTCGAAAAAATAAATAATATTTTATTACCGCTCTTACAAGGTTATGTTGTTGAATTTTGATGAAGTGTCAAATGTGACCTATTAAATTGGCTCTACTATAGTAAATATTAATTTCGGGTGAATACATTTATTTTGAGCTTTAATTATTTATTTAGGTAGCCCTCCTACAAAACGATAGATACATAGATTCCTATAAAATGCCGTGTTATGTGAAACTGTGTTATATGATACTCGGAGCCAGTACCAGTTTTTAATTACTTTCCTGTGATATTTCAATTTACGGCGTTGGCCCTAATAGATCTAAGCTACAGAAAGATTAAACAATTTGAATGCTCATTTCATCAAAACCACTGCATATGACAGATTTTGCAAGTTCTAATATGCCAACAATTTCATTTTCTGATCATCTACAATATACAAACATCATATTATACACAACCGTGTTGTGAGAAGCCATGTTGTAGAAGGGTTTCTGCAAAATTTTAATAGTGTTAGAGCAGAACCGTGTTGGAGACCGTGTTGTTGGAGGGTTACCTGTATATGTTTTTTGAATGACTTATTTGTAATATAATTTTATAATTAATATTTTTAATTGGCAGTGCACTGCACTTACGCACAAAAGAAGAAACTGCTTTTCCAACATGCAGTACTTATTAACATGATGCACGAAGAAATAACTATATATAAATAACTAAGTATATTAAATTACAATGGAACTTACATCAGCCAATTGTGATTTGTTCATTCCAGTTCTTGCTTGCACTTTAAAGTGCCGTTTGTATCTCCTAAGTGTGTTTGACTGTAACTGGTACAGGTCCACTTCAGGAAGATCAACGTCTGTCTCGTTACTGTCATCTTCAGATTCCTTTCGTCGTCGCTGTTTGGTCCTCGCACACTGTATTATGGCTTTGTGGGGATCGCAGATGTATATATGCTGTGCCTGGTAACAGAAATATGAGTAAAGGTATTCGATTTATTGTGGATAAGAAAAGACTGTTGATAATGCCAATTGCCTTCACAATTGCGTACCATCAACAATTTCGGTCAGTTCAGATGCCGACTCAAATCACACTTTTATTGTTTATCCTGCCCTCAATTTTTAAATCAGAACAATATGCAGTGCTACCAATAGGTTAGTTTAATACTGTTTTATAGTGCCTATAGAGTGTTTTTTTTTAAATGGCACTGTACGAATATTATTACTATTACATACGGAAATTTTTAACTGTAAAGAAAGTTTGTAAAACAATTCACAAGGAAGTTAGGCAGAATTGATAAACAATACAGATAAAATGGAGAATAATTTATTTAAACATTAATAACCTACTCAAATATTATTAGAAACGTTTCAATAGTAATAAAACATCATAGAAATAGGAGTCATGTGTTAGAATTTCCTGCATAAAAAAAAGATTTTTACAAAAATATTATATTTAATAAAAAATATTTCTAGTCATAAATTCTTTGGAACGATTTCACATTTACTAAGGACATTTTTTTTTACTACTTTACATCACAACTTTTGCAAACTAAAAAAACAACAATACATACAGCTTTAAACTACAGCCAGAAAGCGCAGTTTGGAAAAAATACCCACTAAGACTTCAACATCTGAGCGCGGACCACTCCTTTTTTATTGCTCTGCGGGGAATTATGGTGCATAATTAAAATAGTTACCGACTCATTTAATAAATAATATGGCATTGCACCAAATGTGGTTTATAATACACTATTTAGTAAGCAAGTAAACTTACTCTCATTGAACAAAGGTGGAATTTTAAAATTTAAAAAAAAAATCACAGTAAAATTGAAAATAACAAATCTAGAAGGTTCAATAACAGTACCACATGTTTTGACTAGTGTAAAATACCTTGCAACCGATATGGGATCAAATACTCTCCGCATGATATTTCAGGGCGTAATTTCTAGTGATTTTTAAAAAAATGCATATCGAGCACAGACGTAACTATTTTGTTTGTGACCAAATTCCTAATAACAAAAGGCTAAACAGGCAAACAAAAAAATATTGTGTTGAAAAGGAAAGGCATTGCACAAAGTAGGTACCATTGAAATATTGTTTAGAAAAAGAGAATACACTAAACAAAAGTAATGTTTTGATAGCCTTACAGAACCAGGCACATTCATGGTGTGCTGAATGGTTGTAGGTACATATGTACAAGAAGCACATGCGACAAAGGGACATGTTTGAATAGATACAGGCATTCCAGATCTTGGAGAATACTTATACGAATAATGTTTAGCTTTAAAAAAGAAAACAGCGAATCGATAAACTAATCATCGTATTTCACAATTCCATATTTCTGATGGGAGAGACTAGTGTTCATATGAAAGAAATTTAGAACACAAGACAATTAATAGAGGTTAGCACGTTTTGACAACACAAATTTGCAATATGCACGAGAAATTGAATTAATGATTACATATATTACCAATGAGTCAAAGCTGAGTTTCAATCTTCTTTGAGCAACTGCTTTTTGAATTCTCTTATTATACGCAGCATTTCCAGAAGGCAGTCGGCATCTTTCTCCATCGTCAAGCAAGCAACATATTTGCTCTGGTCCCCTAGAGTCTTCTTCGCCTGTGCTGAACCCGTTGTTCATTTGGTGCTCTCGTTGAATCATTAAACGGCTGTGTTTGGCCTTATTTGGCCTAAATAATTTTAGATCAGTTGTACTTGTACGAAGCACTACGACTGGTATAATAAGACGAAGTTATTGTCAATCACGTCAATCACTTGTAAAAACATTCGCTTAGTTGAATAATAATTGTTATTTTACTAATAGGGACGACAGATTGTGTACAAATTATTTCACAGATGATTCCGACGGCGAATCCGATCAAAACACCAAAATAAAACTGCGAGATAGAGAGATAGCGACTTTGACATAACGCGTACAAAAGTGAAAACGAACGAGCTGTCCTACATACAAAAAAAACTCTCTTTTAATTGGTTGATTTTCTATATTCGTCTAAAACCACGCCCAATCCGAATGCAGTGTTTTAGAAATGGGATTTTATTTAAATGTAAACATTAAATAATGGTGATGCAAAACAATACAAAACCTTCTTGAACGCGAAATAACAAATAAATATTTCATATAATGGGATCTTTTCTATTAGCTCTTAAAACATATCCTCTTTGCCGACAATCGCGGAACATATCGAATAATCTTTGAAACGAAAAACAAACAATGCTAGAAATGCTTTATGCTTATTGGTAGACGGAAGGCGGTATTTATAAATTCCACCAATGATTATACGCGTTTTCCCGGAGCAAATAGTACTCCGTAACACTTCACTAGTGGCGTGGGGCCGTATAGAAATTTGTATTGAAGCTGGAAATATATAGGAAGTGAAGGTAAGACCTGTTTATTTTGATTGAATACTATTATGTCAATTTTTTTGTGCTCCTGTTTTGTTATTATTTTTTTGTCTAAAAATTGGACGACAACCCGATATTCGCCGAGAAATTATCTTTTCCGCGTAATTTTGTGTTTCGTCTTTATCATTAGGCAAATGGCTGCCGAAGTGACATTTCTAAATGCGCGGTAAGTTCATATACTATATGGAAACGTCATTTTTGTATAAGATTGACGCTTTTCCACTTTAAATAGACTATTATTGTGTGTTTTCTGAACAATCATGGAATGTTTCATGAATTTCGACGAATATTTTTGGAAAACTGACATTATTTCGGTTTGATAGAAAAGTATTCTGAACGGGTGCATAATATTTTTATGCAATAGCAACGTAGCTATGTCACAACGCCTTGTTTACAAATAACACGTTCCGAGTTCACAGTAGTTTATCAATCTGTACATTCATGTACAAGTACAAAGTTTCTCGAAGAACATACATTCGCAAAAGCTATTAACGAGTTTTACTTATTTTTAAACCTTGACCCAATTTTCTGGACATTTTCCGAGGATGTTAAAATGTCTCCATAAATAAAAATACATTTTTATTTTATTTTTTGAAGGTGACCGAACTGTGCATTTTGAGATTCATTAACACTTTATTTTGTGAGATGATTATATACTCTTAAAAAGTAAAATCCCCGATATCTTAATTAATATTTTAATCAGCAGAATGTTACTGATAACTGATAAGCCGATATTGTTTTGTTAGTAAAGTGAAACGTGCGCTCACGACTTAAAATGATTATTTGTGAAGTAAATGGTATAAAGATGAGTTGTATGGAACATAAAATATTGGTATTTCATATCCGAATCGAGATCGGGATAGTCGTATTAAAATACTCTCACATTGATTTTTAAAAGGCGCCATTAATCCTGTTGGAATCGTGTTGGAAATCGGAAACACCTAACGACGAAGCTCGATAATTATTTTTACCACATAGTCTGTTCGTGCAATTTAAAAACATTTTCTCATAATATAATTATAAAAAAACAATATTTATTAAGTTTTAGCATTTAGGGTCAAGCTAATATAATATATATATTTTGAACATTTTTGGCTTATAATGCGTGCAGAATTTAATACCCTCAATTTCCGGATTAATGAATGCCAGACGTTATCCGGATATGCAGAAATCCGGATAATTGGATCAACCACTAAATTATGGCAATGTTTGATTCTAATATTAAAATTGGAATCACATTAAAAACTTGCTTAAACGTTAATGAGGACGCCCAGCAAAGTTAATGAGGAACTTCAGCGCTACGGGAAATTCGATACAAAAAATGTTTTTTCGCGCGGTAAAAATTAGAAAATTAAATTGTAAAAATAAAAAATATATTTTAATAAAAACCCACTACTTAGAATGACGTCACTGGTTCATATGAACCATCCAATGATATGAGAGCTTTGAAGGATATCCGGTTTGGTCACCGTAAACGAACCAATCGGAAAAACTGTCAGAGAACAACCTCTGACGTCACACGCGGAGTTATTTCAGAAATACAAAACTTAAAAAATCATAGCGCTGATAATACGATATATAAAAACAAATTTGGCTTAGTTTAATATTCTATTAACAAATAAAAAAGACACTGAACTTCCTCGTTGCTTTGACGAAGAAACTCGCTCACGAGTAGCGCTCTTTTTTATTTGTTATTAAAGCATGTTTATTTTTTTATTTATTTACAACATTCCGGATATTTAGCGATACGGTTGACTGGAGTCCTATAGGTACAAAAATAGTACTTGCTAATTATAATGATAAATAACATTTCAATTTCAAAGCGATTTGAAAACACTAGCAAAATCTACAGTTTTTAAATAACGCTGATAAAGCAGATGTGGTTTATAAACAAATGTACAAACTTTTATTATATCAAGACAGTAAGGAGTTTATACAAATCAATATGATAAATTAAAATGTATTTATTATAGCACTACAATCAATGAGATGAATCATAAATGTATATTAATATGCATTATTTGGACCATGTTATGCAGAAATCCGTCCAACCCACAATTTGCAAAATTTGGCTTTTTGATGAATGCTCTTTATCAATAGTGAATTCTTAATTTGCTGAAGACTTCCAACCCAAAAAATCTACACAATATTTTCAAGATAATCTTGGTCTAACCCATAAGTAATAAATCTATGAAAAAAATATCTTAGAAACATCCATTCGGGTCGACCGCTTTAAAATTATTTTCATGCATACAAATATTGCAGAACCAATCCAACCCCGATGAAAAAGATTTTAGTGATATTAATAATATAAATATATTGTGTTTTATATTTCCTGCGTATATAATAAAACATAAACATAAATAAAATCACTCAAATACCATGTATTTAATTGTCTTTTACTATTTTCTATGTTTCTTGCATGGTTATTCATGTTACTTACATATTTGTTTAAATAAATAATATTTATCAACAGTATTTTGAGTTTGTAAATTTTTTTGCAGACGAGAACTAAAACAATAAATACTAGATATCATAAAGTTTTATCATCATCATAATTCCCTTTCCGCACCTAATGGTGCATAGGGCACTGAGTTGGTACACCAATCGTAGCGTATCTTGATATTTTTTTGTTACATGAAGGTAAGAAACATCCTTTTAAATAAATATTTCACATCAACCATGTCGGGAATCGAACCCGAGGCCTTTTGCGTGGTAGGCAAATACGCTGACCATTACACCACGAAGCCGACGGTAAAGATTAGTACATTTTTATTATTCTATCATTTTGCTCAAAGGATTAATGAACTGTAAGTCATAATTTTTGGTGCTAAACAACTGTCAAATTGACATATGAGTGTTGCTATACGTAAAAAATGACAAAAATTACTCTTATTCCATTCATTCGCTCAATACTGATAATATTACAAAACATGTGGGCAATTATAAAACGAACACCCTCTTTTAACACGAGCATCTTGCTCCATTAGAAAGGTAGAAACGTTAAATGTTAAATTATGATAGGTGTAAATATAAACGGGTTAAAAAAATTGTTTTGATTAAATTTAAAAAAAAAATTTCAAGAAATATGTACGTTCTTATAATTTACCCCAATATTTCAATTTTGTGGTATTTTTATTTTAGTCGTAAATAACTGCATTGGAAAATGGGAAACAGGTTGTGGTAGAGTGGAATTCCAACCTCGGATATCCTGATCCGGAGTCCGTGACACTACCCACGGGACCACGACCCGTCTCGATTTATGTGAAATTTTCTCAGTAACAAGCTTCAATTTTTTTTAATGACGATATTTCAACTCACACGATATTTTATTTATTATAACGACATTTAAACTCGAAGTTCTCGAGAAAAACTCCTACGTCTGGGCCCCGATTACAATGGGATGTTAACAGGGAAGTATTTGTGAGAGGCCTGTATCTAGCAGTGGAAAGAAACGGGCTGATAAGAAGAAGATTTAACAGAGTGGTCTTTAATTTATTGTATATAAAGTAAAATGGAACTATTTGTGCGAAAATGTGTATATTTTTAAAAAAAAATAAAAAGAAACACTTGCGTTCTTATGATTTAACCAAATATTTCATTTTGAGGGCCATTTTCAACGAGTTGTAAATAACTCACGATTAGAAAATGGGAATCAAGTTGGGGTAGAGTAGGATTCGAACCACGGACCACACAGCCACAGGACCACAACCCAATTAATTTTTTAGATTTTTTAGATTTTCCGAATGTTTGAGTTTACTGTTTACCATATTGATGTGATATATATATGTTTCTGATCCTATATTTGTGGTGATATACTCATGTGTCTGTGTCAACTAATTGCTAGTCCCATCTCAACACAGGACTTTTAGTCCCATGGAGTTGGGACTTACGTCTCAAATAATGTACAATAAACTTATGTATGTCAATAAATAAATAAATATTTGTACAAATCATTCAAATGCGCATGCTAACACAAGCGAAAATGGTATGTGAACTTGGTTCACCGACAGGCACTAACAAATTAACATAGGCTTATTAAACATTCGAACGCACACACTACAATTAAAGATAACTCTGTTAACTTCTATTGACAAATCTATAAATTAAAATCCAATTTTTTGAACGAAACTAGCAATAATTGTTTTAAGTTTGTTTTTTTTTAACAACTTTGTATGAATATTCAATTTGTCATACAGAAAATTTAATTTAACTTTATAGACAATTAAAGATAGCTAACTTCCCATTGTGATCGAGGCCCTGGGCCCCGATTACAATATGAAGTTAACACGTATCTTTGGTTTTATCTACAAAGTAGAATTAAGTTTTCTGTATGAAAATCAAAATATGCATTCAAATTTTTCTTCTAAACATGTTTAATTATAGGTTACCGACGAAGATATTTTCAATGTTCATGCAAATATACTCATTTTCGTACACAAATATCGTTTTTCTTTATAAAAAGTCGATTATAACTCTGTTAACTTCCCATTGTAATAGGGGCCTTGTAGCTTAATCACAAATAACTATCGACGTGCTTAAAAACATGTTAAGCATTTGAGCGATCAGAATGAACAATAATGAACATGCTTAAGTTATTGCAGTCATAAGTCAATGCGTGTGTAATCTCTAAGTCAACGCTCGTGTCAGTTTATTTTTTGTTTTCCTCGTAAATAAATATAGTTCATTAACGAAAAATTGGCGTTTACTACAAAAATAATACAATATATTGCACTTGCAAAAAAGTAAGTAGTATCTAATACAAAAAAGTGAAAATTAAATTACAATTACTATGGCGACTGCTTTTCTTGACATTTGTCTTGACAACTACCGGCTAAATGCAATAAATAGCATGATAAATAATAAATAAATATATAAAAATAGCAGTTTTGGAATATTTTCCATATTTACACTGGTGAAATTCAAATATGTGATTGCGCAGCAGGATTATATGCCGCGAAACGTAAATATTTTGACATTTAATATTAGGTGTTCACGGATGTTCCATTGTGATCGCAAATACGATAAACAACCATGGTGAGAAATTGTTATCACTTCGCTTGTTAGCACGTCGATAGTTATTTGTGATTAAGCTACAGGAAAAGGATTTTTTCTACTGCGAAATTACATAATATTTATCTTCATATTGATACCTATTAATTACCAACACACCACGGCTGGTATTCCAAACGCTCTCGCGGCCGTATTATCTCGTGTATTTACATACAAAATACACGAGAAAAACTGTTTTCTCGTGCCGCGAGAGTGGTTCAGAATAGCACCCCACGTATTAAAAAAAACTAATTGATAAAATAGCCGTATTAAATTTTTAATAGTATAAAAAATAATAATATTTGTAGTTACAATGTTGGTAAATTATATTAAAAACGTGCTACTGACAAAATTTTATCGATCAAATTTGTTTTTTTCGGGTTCTTGTACCGTGTATCGTTCGTACTCTTTGTCGACGCGTTGAAACGCGATCTGAAGATCGCAGATAAGTGGAATGGCGCATGTTGCGCTGTGTTTAAAGTGATCACTTAAACTTGACATTGTATTGTCATCCCTGTGAATGCCTGAAGGATTTCTTATTCTTATCTCTTCTCAAAATAATCCGTCCATGTTGAGAGATGTATGTGTCACACACCCACGATCACGCCATCACGCCGTTTCACGTAGGGGTAGGCAGAGGAGATAAAACGTCATACTCTGTCTTCACATACATATTTCGCTTCCTTCATACATCTTCTAATGCATCCAAGTCGATTATCCATCTTTGGACATGTCCATATTCAAGTATTTCTTGGATTTGGTCATGTATCACGTTTTAAATAATGATAATGTTTTAAAAATAGTGTTTTGAAAAATTCGGCGGCCTCCGTGTTGTAGTGGTTAAGTCGCTTGACTCACGCACGGAAGGTTCCGGGTTCGATTCCCGGTGAGAATACGAAAATTAAATGTGATTTTTCTCAAGCATGGGTGTTTAGTGCTGTAATTCACCACTGTAATTGGGCTTCCTAGTCTGTTGAGGTTCAAAAAAAAATTGTTTTTAAAACGTTAAAAATTGCCATTTAAACATTTTATTACTGGCGAAACTTACATTTACCGTACAAAATTCTTTTAACTTTTATGCATTTCAAACACTGTTTTTTGAGAACATTTTACAAGTACCTATCGAACTTCAGCGGGTACTTTAAAAACTTGTGGCATCAAAATTACTCAAAAATAATCATATAAATCGGCGAATCGCTTCTAAAGCTTCTATGTCTTTATAACATACATACATAAAAAAAAACACTTTTTTCATCCGCAAACAGCCGTTCCATGGCAAAAAAGGTATGGATGACTTCATATTCTCATATTTTACATTAAAAAAAAACCCCTCATGACTTCTAACTAGGTTTTACCCAAAATGTTACTTAATGACTTCTTGCGCTACACCGACGAAATATTTCTTGTCAACCATGTCGGGAATCGAACCCGAGACCTCTTGTATGGTAAGCAAATGCGCTGACCACTAGATCGCGAGGCGGACTAAATATTTATTTAAGAATGGTGTTTTTACACTATAATACTTCATAGTCACTGAACTGGCACCTGAAACGTAAGACTGATCATCTTCAAACTAGCAAAAAATGATCAAGATACGCTGCGGTTGGTGTACCAATGCACCATTACGTGCCGATAGGGAAATGAATGATGAATGAAACATTATAATGATTTGAGGGGATAAAGAGTAACGAACCCGCCTATCACCCATAGTTGTTAAAAAGTCCTTGATGACTCAGTCGAGGTAATTTGACTTAAATAAAAACGATATTTTTTTTTGTATATAAAGAAAAAACTTAAAATTGTCAGGATCGAACCCGGGACCACTCGCATGTTGCATGGAGGTATACCTGCTATCACTACACCACAATACGAACTTTAATGATTACACGAATTTACGACCTCCTGGTTTCCATATTTTATTTAATTAAGACTAAGCTGTAGGTGCTAAAGTTGATGTAAAATATTATTACGATTCTATTCGTGAATTAATTTTCTGACCTGGGCTCGTATTAAGTCGGGTAGTTACAGTTATTTCCAATTGTCTGTGAAGTAAAATGGAATTTACCTTTTTGAAAATTAAATACGTATATATGTTTTAAAAAATTAGCACATTTGATAACAGGTTTCCGACGGAAATATAAGAAATATTCATACAATCTATACGTCTTCGTACAGAAAATATACTGTAAAGATAATTAAAGTTAACTCTCATACCTGGCATACGGCGGCCTCCGTGGTGTAGTGGTCAAGACGCTTGACTCACGCACGGGAGGTTCCGGGTTCGATTCCCGGTGAGAACACAAAAATTACAATGTGATTTTTCTCAAGCCTGAGTGCTCTGTGATGTAATTCACCACTGTAATTAGGCCTCCTGGCCTGTTGTGGTGCAAAAAAAAAGATAAAATGTTAAATGTTAAACCTAGGCCCCGATTACAATGGGAAGTTAACAGGGTTATCTTTAATCGTCTTTAAAGTAAAATTGAATTTTCTTAACGAAAAATGTAACATAAATATATTTTTAGACATGTGCAATTACAGGTTTCCGGCGACGATCATTTAAATTTTCATACAAATATACACATTTTTTAGAGAAAATTTGAATTATCACCATTATAAGCCTGTAATGGGGAAGTTCGGTGGTTTAAAAAAATAATTCGTTAAAAGCCATTTAAAAAAAAAATTATATCGTATTATCAGCGCTATGATTTTTTAAAGTTTTGTATTTCTGAAATAACGTCACAAGCTCTCTTCCGCTTATTCTTGATCAGTTCTGCCCATTGGTCCGTTGACGATGAACGTATCGGAAATCTTCCATAACTCTCTTATCATTGGTTTATTAATATGAACTAGTGACATCGTTCAAAGTAGTTCGTTTTTATTAAAATATTTTTTTTCTTTTTTTCGTACATTTTCAGGAACCTGATGTACAATTTAATGCTGCAATTTTTACCGCGTTTTTTATCCAATTTCCTGTAGGGTTGAGGTTCCTTGTTTGAAAATATATTTCATATATATATTCTATTTTTCACACAGAAAATTCAATTTTACTTGATAGACGATTGAAGCTGTTAACAAGCCCAGAGCCACGATTGCAATAGAGTTTCTTTGGCAGAAGCGGCATAAGGTAAAATAAAAATGTACGCACGAAAATGTATATATTTGTATAAAAAGTTGAAGTATCTTCGTCGGTAACCTGTAATTAAACATGTTTAGAATAAAAAAAATTGTATTCATTTTCTATTTTTCAACAGGAAACTAATTTTCATTTTCAGTATAGGAGGAATATTCACGTATATTTTTTTGAAACGTATTCAATCACAGTGTACCAATGAAGTTACAATATAAATTCGATTTTACTGTAGACAGTTAGTAATCAGGGCGTTGTTTCTCGATTATTCCACAAACGTTATATCGTTTTCCAACCTTACGTATCAGCGGCCTCACTTTTTTCCAGGACCCCGATTACAATGGGAAGTTAACAGAGTTATCTTCGACTGTGAAAGAAAAACCGATATTTGTGTACGAAAATGAGTATATTTGCATGAACATTTAAAATATCTTCGTCGGAAACCTATAATTGATCATGTTTCGAAGAAAAAAATGTATTAATATTCTGCCTTTCCTACAGAAAACTAAATTTTACTTTGTACATAAAATTAAAGATAAATGTTAACTTTCCATTGTAATCGGGGCCCAGGAGAGAAGACAGTTTTTTCTTTAGTAACGAATCGTAGCAAAGTTTTTTTCGATGTAATTTTTTTTAAATAATGCAACACTAAGGATGTATAAGTTTTACAGATTTTACACACACATTTGAAATCGTAACAGAAAACGCAAGAACATCATTTTTGACTCTGTGGATTTACGAGTTTTATAATTTAGGGTCGTCATCTACCTTTTCATTCACATGAGCGCCCGGAGAGCAGGGTAGATAAAGAAAAAGATACAGAGTAAAAAAAATAAATATAGTATTTGGTACACAAATTATAGGTACGTAAAGTAAGATTAATAAAAGAAATTAAGCCATGCTTGTAAAAAAATAAAATACGTCTAAGCGTAGCAATAAATACACAGTAGTATGCGAGTAGAGAAGAAAATGGTGTTTTGACTTCGGTGCTAACTGCTAACTAATTTAACGTAGTTATTCAGAAATCAGCCAGCCATAGAAAAGTGAAACTGAGATAGTAGGTACCACTTTTGTGAAAAGAGTGAATAATCAAACCTTCACAACTGTTTGAATGTTTTTACTTTGGCAAATGATAAATAATGCATACATTCGTCTTTTTATAATACAAACAAGAATTTAATTACGTATGTGACCAGATTTTTTTTTTAATGTCGGGCCGACCACACAACACAACATGAAATATGCATTTTGCAGAAAACAACCAAATCCAATATTGAAAAATACCTCATTCAAACTTTGGATGCATGAGATGACATTCTTTATTAAAAAGTATTTTTTTATTTTTTTATTACATTTATTTGTTAAATTAAAATACTTATTTATTTATCCACTTTAATTTATTTAAGAGGACGAGATTTCTGGAGGCATAAATCTTCCCATCAGCATCTATAATGATTTATCTAGTGCTGAGGGTGTTTTCTGCAAATTGAGAAATGCCGTTTTTGTGATTAACACTATTTTTAGAAGGTTTTTTTTTGTATGAAAGCGGCCTGGCTGTTTTTAGCAGAACATAGAATTGACCTTACTGTACCCGATAACACCAATATCGCATTTTTTCCAAATATGGTATTATCACCCGGGAGGAATATCGGATTTAACATATTGTACATATAAAGGATTTCTCAAAGACTCCTTTAGTGTTTATAAAAGCTCTAATAATCAATAATTTCATTCATAAATTTCGTTTACTATTTTCAACATCTCTGAAAAGCGTTTCTATTCGGTTGGTAATAAATTCGATCATCCAAACCCACCCAACAGTACACCACGAATCGTGCATTTGTTTTAAATGTTGGTAATCCGAATAGAAATTGAAACGACGCGTATTGCTCTCTATGATTTTTTCCCCTTCTCTAGCCAACCTTGAAATAAATGGCGACCGTAAAATGGGGCGACATTTAAATCGTAAGGCGACTTTGATCAGCGGATATATTGTTTATATTTATCTCTATAACTACTGATCATTAATAAATTTCGATCAATTTAACTGTTTTTTTAATGGTAACACGGAATACGATTTAAATGAAATTGTTATATAACTTTATTTAAAGTAAGATTTCAAGAAGTTTGAAGTGGAATCGTCAAGATATTTTTTTTTTTTTTTAAATTTAGTAATATACTTTTTTTAATGATACAAGTAATTTCATAATTTGCATTGTCTTGACATTACTGGTACTTATATCACTGAGTGTCCATTATTATGATTGTTTTAATATTTTATTTTTTAATTAACGAATAATAAGAAGTTTTCTAAAATGAGCTGAAATTGATCATTTTATATACATCTTTTTTTTGAGAGCGACATGATTCGAACTTATTAATAAAAGTTTTGAAACAGGGCCTACAAAAAAATATTTTGCTCAAATACTAAGAAAAGCTGTTACTAAGAAAATTCGGGCTGCTTCCAACCATTACAAAATATTATTTGAAACACTATACAATGAATAATATAAAGTTAAACATCTTTCAAATCATTTAAGCCAGTTTTCCAGAACAGAAGGAAAATTTTATTTACCAAAATGTGAGGACTGGGTATTTTCCCTTAACATACGGGATTTCAGAATATAAATAAAAAATATTATGACTCAAATGAACGAGTCTTAAAGATTTTCTTTTAAAGGTGAGCAAATAAATGTGAAGCTTCGTTTTCAAATGATAACGGTGAAGTTATTCATCTAGTAAATCAGATAATTGTTACGAAATGCTTGTAAAAAAACCTCATACACATCAATTGCACTTCTTGTGAAATTTTGTCGAACATTGTTGAATATGGCCAATATTAATTTCCTAAGTATGTTTCACGTCTTTGTAAGAAACAGATAAACAGATACAATAATTGCTTTCCTGGAATAAAGTAATGGATTCTAATTCATTCGGTAAAATAAATGTTTTCAAAGCTGTGAAAGATAAGTTTTCACCAAATAAAAAGAACACAATAACCTCTCATTCTGTTTCGATAATAATGTCAGTCAATGAACAAATTCCTATACACAATAATACATTCATTAACTGATAATTTTATTCCATCAAAAAGCAAGGTATATTATGTTAGCTTTATCAATTATTTAAAATATTTCACAAATACATTTTTTAAATCACCATAATATTTTTCTTGATTTATATTTTAATCTTGATTTATATTTCAATTATTATTTTTGAGTTTATATAAAAATTCCATTTTTTGGTTTACAATAATTAGAAAAATAATTTTTGTTTTATGTGGAATTAAAGTATATTATTTTTAATTATTTCATGAGATTCGACTTAAACGCTCATTAAATACACGCCTAATCATAATTTGCTGATACCTGAGTGTTTTTTTTTGCAAGTAATTTACTATCGAAGGATGGATAATATAATTAAAAAAGAAGTGAAAAGTTATATTTATAATTCTTTTTTGTGTAGCACTGACTTAAAACACCGTTTTTTTTAAATAATTTATATGTTATACTAAAAATATTTACCGATTAAAAATAAAATAAACAAATTATTGTAAAACATCACTTCCCATTTTATACTCAAGAATCGTTTTTATTTTTACGTAAAGCGAAACGTTAATGTAAATATATGTATTAAATTAATATAAAATTGTATTAAGTAGTAATGTTGTGTACGTTGTATACTTATATTTTTTATCTAAATAAAGAAAAAATAAAATGAAATGTTCAAAACAAACGCATAAAATCATGATGTATCAAAGCGACCCCACTCCGAAGGGTTGACTTTGATCACAAAGTTTTTATTATTTTCTCGCTCACACAACATAATATTTTCTCACTTAAAAAATAAGAATTTTAATTTTTCTTTTACGAAGGTTTGAAGTTCGAAACTGAACAAAGTCACCCCTTCCACTTACTCTACTCGAATCATAAATTTTTACGTAAAAACTATATTCGCATACGATGACGTCAAACTTGGTGACGTCATGAATTGTCTGTTTTTATTTATATTCAAATGACTAGACTTTAATCCTTTATATCTCCCTTATTTCTTAACGGATTTTAATAAGAGTAGTACCGATTGTCTTGTGATTTTTCGAATTAATTTATTAGCTAATAAAAAAAAACCGTGATAATAGCCCATTGTGGGATGCTTACCGCATAACTCAGTACAATTGATGAATTAAACTTATAGTTAAAAATCGTCTTCAACGTTTATATTTTATTTAGATACATAATATATGTTCATACTTTCCCTTCATTATAGCATTTTAATGCAGTTCTTTGGTTTCTCCTAGTTAAGTTTCTTAATATCGTTTCGCTTTTTTAATCCTTGAGATTATTATTTATTCGATAAGTAGTGTACAGTTTGCTTCATACGACTTTTCCAATACCCGACGGGAAGGCGGTGCGATGAACCCGCACGATATAAAACTGGTCGGAGGGTCAAACTACAAAAACTCAGCCGTTCTCCCTACTCGGCTAATTTCCATAGACCCTATCGAACGAGCAGTGCACATTTTTAAAGTGGGTACCTTTGTAATTCAACTGTAAGGTTTTGAAATCAGTACACAGGGCCGATTCGGCCGTTATTTTGCGGAATTCTGTTGCTAGTGAACGTTGCTACCTCTACAATAAAAAATACTCCAAAGTTAACAATGAATTTCATTGTATTATTTCGTCATTTCATAAATATTTTCTTTAATGATACAGATACATGCCTCAACAGAGAGTGAGAGGTGGATAAATATTTTTTGAGGAGGGAATATAGAAGTCTAGGAGAACTTGCATTTACAGTTCCTCTAAACACGCCAGCGCCATAGGCAGAGTGTATATAATGCCACGTTTATACAGATTTCGCTTTCTCTACATTCATATCCTTTCATGCACCCACGCTGATTATTCCGATTTTTAATACGTAAATATTCAAGTATTTATGTATTTAACTTTTTGTACATTCGTTATTTGAAAATTGGCGGGCTTATTGGCAAATGGTAATTTCTTCCTATCAACAACAAAATAAATGATGTTATTTAAGTATTCAATTTTAGTTTCAAAACATAAGCGTATTTGTTGGATTTGGCATGCCATGTCTTTATCTGTTATCCTCGTTTTCTACACCCACCAACATTTGCATCGTAAATATTTTTTGTTTTTCTTTCGCTGTTCATTCGATCAACATCATGTCTAAACCAACCCAGCACCCCTGTCCAAATTTTGTCTCAACTTTGCATACTACATGGATCCCGACATTTGTTGTACACTATATTCTAGGGTAAAAATTCACTCAATTTTCACGGAGTCTACTGGAGTGCCTCAAGGCTCAGTACTCGAACCATTCATCTAAGTATCTCCTCTACATAAAATATATAGAGAACTCAAAGAATGTGGACTGTGGTCTTACTGCTACGCGGATGATACACATATTTATTTTTATTGTAAACCAGGCTAGAAGAGTATGCTTGTTGACTTATCTGATGGATGCATAAGAAAATATGAAACTGGATGGCTAAAAATAGACTAACATTAAACCCATCGAAGGCTTATGTATAAATCGCTGCACAACTCTGCTCCGGAATATCTAAAAGAACTATCTATTCCAGATAAACTAGTTAACTGACGTCTTTCGCTTAGATCAGCTACATCTACAGCGATACAAAAAGTCATGATACCTTTACGTAACCAGCGTAGGTACTAAATTCGGTAATCGCGCATTTGCGGTTGCATGCTTTACAGCATGGAATGCTCTCTCAGCAGAAGAAACTACGAGAGGGATGTGATGTTTCGGAAAAAAAAACTAAAGACCCATCCGTTCTCGAAATCATTTGAATAAATCCGTAGCATGAAATGACAAAATAAACTGTTTTACTAAAAACTTTTACTTGAATGAAAAATTCTAAGTCAAATTAATATCAGTATTAATAGAATTACTTAGAAGAGTGGCACTATATAAGTTATCGCATTCTGACAGCATTTAGCCTACTTTCGTCCTTGTTTTCATACATGAAGGTCGGCACCAGGACAAGTTTTTTTTTTTTTTTTTACTTTTTTAAACGTAATCATACATTATAAAGTAAATTTTTAACTATATGTTTTCGAAAAAACATTTATTCCCTTCAGAATTTTCTTTTGAGAGGTTATTTGTTAAAAAAAAAACGTTAAACGTGTCATACCTATCTATTTTTGAAAATGCTTTATCGGCAGAAATATTTTATTTAGTCCTTAAAAGACAACATATAAAAAATATACGAGTACAAAGATTGTTTTCATCCATACTAATATTATAAACGCGAACGTGTTTTTGTTCGTTTGTTTGTGTTTCCTTCACGTCTCAGCGGAGCGACCGATTGACATAATTTCTTGCATATGGATAGCCAGAGAGGTGGGAAGTAAAATATGATACTTCTTTTTTATCCCGAATTAAAAAAAATACATTTATTTGTTTATAAATTTGTATAAACCACTTAATTTTTTTAATTACACTTCGACCGGTTTCGAGGTTACTACCTCATCGTCAGGAATTTAACTAACTTATAATTACACGCGTTGCTATTTATATAATAAAATATTGTATGAAAGAGACAGAAAATTGAAAGAAAGAGAGAGAAAGAAGATAAAATAAATCATAACGGGAATAGTTTTAAAAGAGGACTCGAAGTTAAATTTAATTGATTATTTATTATTTGAAGTTTTTGATTAATGGCTTTACTAATTTCTAATCGTTCTAAATTATCTAAACGAAAACCATTTTTATTGACTTGCAAAATTTCTACACACGTTTCTTGATTAAATTCATGGTTTTCGGATATAAGATGATTTGCGAATTCTGAAAAATTATTATTACTCAGACATCTTATATGTTCTTTGATTCTAACTTTAAATTTACGTGAAGTTTTTCCAATATAGATAACAATAATATTTTAAAAAAATACAATGACAAAAATATACAACGAGCAACATTTTTTGAAAATGAGTAGGCGGTAAGGTGGGATGGTCAGAAAGAAGCAATTTGAAAATAATAATTCTTTAAATTTCTGTAATTGACTTGCTTTATCTATGGTTAGTTTGGTCTGCTCTTCGTTTTGGTTTTGTAATAGGATTTCGCATTTGTGAACGAAATAACGATACTATGTAACCATAGACTAACGGATCATCGTATTTCTGCTTCTATATAGCGCTGATTGGAAGACCAAGCTACTTTCAATCCCGATAAAATATATCATTCCATCGGGAAAATTCTGATTGATAAACGACACAAATCATTATTTATTACTTTAATCATTTTTCCCTAATACCACGTAAGCGAAGCCGCGGGTAAAAGCTAGTATTTAAATAAACTGAAAAAACCCTAATAGACATTAGACATGGTCAGTGGTGTCCATTTATGTTGTGAAGTAAAACTGAAATGAATAAAGTAATTCAACAATGTTTCGAGTATGTCCAAATGTCTGCAGACTGGCTGGATTTCCTTCCTAGGGAGTTATTCAGAGCTAAATTTGTTTCAACAGTGAGAAAACATTTTTTTAAAGGGAATATGGAAGTCCGGGCATTTACGGGGCTTATGGCCTGTCGTTGGCTGGTTTAAGTGGCCACTTAACACACTGTGTAACATTCACCATTCTGCCTATGTTTAAACATGCACATTTCCCCAACTCTTCCATCTGTTGACTTTTGTGAAGTAAAAGAGCTGAAACCTTTATCACGTGGGTGAGATTCATACGGCTGAACCAATTCACCTATTAGGCAACGCCTGAAAACAATAATCTCACCAACATGATAAAGGTTTCAGCTCTTTTACTTCACAAAAGTGAACAGATGGAAGAGTTGAGAAAATGTCGATGTTTAAACATAGGCAGAATAGTGAATGTTACACAGTGAGTAAAGTGGCCACTTAAACCAGCCAATGACAGGTCGTAAGCCCCGTAAATGCCTAGACTTCCATATTCCCTTCACAAAAATGTTTTCACTCTGTTGCAACAAATTCAGGTGTGAATAAAGTAATATTTAAAATATAATATGTTCTTGCATGTGGATATATTATATACTGTTAAACTACTACTACTACTTAAAAATCTTTCAACTTGAAAAACGTTATTTTTCCTACCCATTTCATACATCAAAGCAGAATTTAACTTGTTTGAAAATGGCGTAGATATTGTAATTTTCCTTAGGCATGCTTATCTTCCTCAATCTCTAGTACATTTCAAACTCTCCCTTTACAAAACGGAACAAAGATATGTATAATAGGCCTTCGTATTATCATAAATAGATTATAAACTTAATTATTATAATTATGTACCTACGTTTGGTGAAAGCCCTAACTCCACATGTAAACACTAGTATAATTTAGATTTAGATTAAATTTTCAAAAATATATATCATAAATAACAATCGTAATAATTAAACTCTATGAAGGGTACGGGATATAAAAGATGGATGTAATTTTTTGTTGCGTTTTAAATTAATAATCACATCTGATGGCAGTGACATAAAGGCTCTACTTTCCAAGATAATTGAACATAAAAAAGTAATACAGGGTATAAAGGGTGAATGTCAGTTAAAAGCTGGAAATAAAGTGAATACTCAATATTAACAAAAACAATTTTAAATTATTCAGGTTGTTCTTTAAACCCTGTCACATCCGAAACCACGATGATCAGTATGGGCAAGAAGACATATTAGCATATTAAAAAAATATTTAAAACAAAGAAAATAAAAAAATAAACAAAACGAATGGTTGCTTACTTCTGCAGAGGAGAAGCGTGGGGAGTGCGGCCTCGCATTTTTGGCGTATCAGACTTCCCCTCCCCCCTCCTTGTTTCTTTCTTGCAGAAGTCAGAAACCATTAGCTTTTTCTGATATTATATTTTTTTAAATGTTATTCGTTCTAAAAATGTCTTTTCATGTGCCAATATGTCTTCTTGCTCATACTGATCATCGTGGTTTCGGATGTAACAGGGTTTAATGAACCCCTGTATAAAACAGTATAGGGTATTTATATTAAGCAGGCTCCTTTAGTTTATTTTAATGTTAAGAGGTTTGAAAACTTAAAAACGTTCTATCTCAAAACTTATTTTTTTGACATTCATCCTCTACATCCTGTACCCTTCATATTGTCTAAACAGAGACGGATATTTTTTCTAATTTTTTTCATTTTTCTTTGATGTTCTCCATCTCTTTTATAGTATACTAAAAATATAATATAAACTTCACAGGGGCCCGTAACTACGAAAGGGGGCGCGCCGCGCTGTGTCATAGCTGGTTAAACAACCAACTGTGAATCTGGCGTCGCTAGTTCTATTACCGCCAGTTGCAATATAGAATCCAAAATAGAATTTTGCATAAATGGTTTGGGTGTTGTAAAGTGTTTTTCATAACTTCCTTCCATATCCTCTCTTCCCATCTGCACAGGCTGACAAGCTTTTAAAATAGAGGCTAAGCGGGTTATTCCTTAAAAATTATTAAAATCCGGTACTTGCGGATTTTAATAAATATTTTAAGTACTTTTGTAATTTTCCTTATTCAAAAGTATTTTAAATAATTTATCATAATTTATTCTATATTATAAATAATATATTATGTTGATGTATCTAGAAAACGAGGAAGACCGTGAAAGACATGGCAAGACCAAACCAAATCAATACTTAAAGATGGACACGTGAAAAGTCCATATTAATAATATAAATGTAGAGAAAGCGAGGTCTGTATGCGGACAGAGTGATATGGCATTCTATCCTCTCTGTCTACCCCTGCGAGCAAACAGTGTGATGGTTTGTTTATGTATTAAATAATTCGACTTCGTATTTGTTTTGTGTAAATAAAACTATATTAAAATTAATATTCCGACCGGTTTCTGAATCCGACTGTTTTACCAAAGCTTTACACTGCATTTTAGATGCTTGTACTACCGTTTAAACCTTGAGTAAGATTCATAATAGGTATTTCGTTTAGTTTAATTTTACGCCTTGAAGAAGAAACAGTCATGCTCCGAAACCAGTCAGCGTACTTATTTTAATTTTGTGATTGTACACAAAATAAATCATCATATACTCCGCTATGCACCAGAAGATGCATAAGACACTGCATTACTAAACCAAATCCAGCGTATCTCTATATGTTACATGTAATTTGATCAGTCTTAAGCTTCCGGGGATAAAGAAATGTGTCCAATTAATCAAAACCGTATTTTATGCCGACTTTACCAGGAATTTATTCCGGAACCTCAATAATGATAGTCAGCTTATCTTCCACTTGATTTCCCTTTTTAGGGTTTTTATTTATTTATGCTTGATTAAGTTTGTTCGTGCATCTTAAGAACTAATATAAACATTTATTAACAATACTATTTTTTTTTTTATATATTTTTTTAAAAACGTATTTTTTCCAATTCATTTTGAATTATTCAATTCCTTCTATTACTTATATTTCTTGCGGTAACTTATTGCACAGCTTTAATCCCTTATACAATTAGTTTTAATATTCTGTTTTTCTCCTCATTGGTAATCTTATCTTTTTTTATCCCTTCAAACAAAGCGTTGAAAAGATTACTACCTCACATCAGTAAATTCTAATCTGGGAACAAACGATTAATTGTTAAATAAATTAATGTGGACTTACGCCTTAAAACACTCTTTGCTAAAATTACGAGATCACACATTGTGAATTTTTTACCGCGTTGTCTATGTATCTTTTCCAACAATAGAGAAAACTGGCCCGTTGTGTTGCCTAATCTGATCTCCTTTTGCAGGTTCTGATACATTGCATCTGTATGAGACGATTAAGTGGCTAATTCACGCACAGTACTTACTTGTTGAATTGAATTAATTACAATAGACATAAAATGAAAAAATAATTAGCATTTAAATGGTATTTTTTTTATGTCCAAACTTTTGTAGACAAACTAAAATAATCAACATATTACTAAAGAGATGAAGAACATTTTAGAGAAGATAATATAGAAGTCTAGGCATCTACAGGGCTTTTAACCTGAAATCCACCTGGTCCCTGAAGAAGTATAGAATTGAAAAGTAAGATTTTCAGGCGTTGCCTAGTATGTAGGTGAAATAATTCAATTAGATTAATCACGCCCTCATCAACACCCGGCATCTCACCCGCATCAACAGATGAAAGAATTGAAGGAATATAGACATTATTGGTTAAATTTTATTATATTTTTTTATTTTATTCATCCCCTTAATTATTTTATGCACAAAAACTACTACATTATATTTTATTCGTTGCTTTACTGTGGGCAAGCCGATTTCTTTGTGCATTATTTCTACATACAACAACAACAACAAACCATCACGCCGTTTCCCCGTAAGGGTAGGCAGAGAGGATAGAACGTCACATCACTCTATCTTTGCATACAGATCTCGCTTCCTCTGCATTCATACATCTTCTCATGCACGCGCGCCGATTATTCCGACTTTTGACATGTCCATCTTCAAGTATTTGTTGGATTTGGTCATGCCATGTCTTTCTCGGTCTTCCTCTATTTCTGCATCCATCCATTCTACATTAAAATACATTTTTTTAAGTATAATCCTCATCGCCTTATTTTGAAGAATTTGTATATTTTTAATTTCCCCTTCATTACATAAATAAAGATTGGAAGAACAGTAATTTATGTGTGGACATAATATGATTCTTTGCCTGACATTTAGAGGATAAGCTGAGAATTTTGATAAATAAGTATTTAACCATTTTTTTGACCCCCCGCAAATGCCTCCCCGATACTTTGCGAAAAATATAACTGCACGTTGGACTGATTATGCCTAGCTAAAAACGACGATTCGCTGTCCCGTTCTTCGCACACCAAAGCTGAACCGATTTTTTTTTTTTTTGTGGAAAGAGTATCGGAATTAAATTTTCTGTGGCCTGGGGGAACAAGAGCGAAATACGTTTTTAATTGCGTTAGAATGAGGTGGATATATTCGACGAACGAACGAACTTACGAAACGAAATTGTGACGGAATAAGCCTGCTGTGTCAGTACCTTTTGCGTTTTTCAAAAACAGTTATCATATTTGATAATATATAGTTACCGAAAACAGCAGACAAAATTAGGCCGTTTCAAGGGTTTTTGTATGGCCCTGTAGTCCTTAAAATATAGCTTGATTAGAATGACAGCTGTCAAACTAATTTCATTAGTGATGGTAAATTACTGATCACTAATTAAATCGATTTTATCAGTTATTTCATGCAATCGTGAAACTCTGTTTACGAGAATTAATATAAAAAACGCAAAAACAAGCCTGTTATAGTGTGTTTAACACAATTATTCACCAAAAAATAAGACATTTATACTTTTTTTATGAACAACATAAAATGAATAATTTTTTTATTCGATTAATTTACATCGACCAATTTGTCCCATCTCTAACGTTTTTGCAAAATGATGTAACCTTGTAAGAACGTCGTTAATCATTAGGTTTATTTTAGTTTTTTTTGTTTCAAAGCTGATTTTATATATTAATGTTGATTTATGTGTCAAGCATTGTATTACAAAAATAAATTAACACGCCAGATACGAATGATTGAGTGTGTCAATATAAATAACTCCTTTGACGTTACTACAAAGTTATGTCGTCACTTTTTTCTGACAACTGTCATTCTAATCAAGCTATATTTTAAAGACTAGTTCCCATAATAAACTATTTAAAAAAAACGAAACTGTAAGGACACGTCAATGGTAAATATCAGATGTATAGTGTGTTAAAAAATCACTCGCGACTCGCGACATAATCCAGGGAGAAAATACGGGAGTACGTTTGTATGAAGAAGTCAGATCGCGTTTCGGGTTGAAAACACTCATTCAGGATTTAGGTTCTATTTTACACAGATAACTGTATTCTTCATCCGCTCGGACTCAGACCAAAATAAATACGCAGTTGATTGATTTTAATCGCGCTGCTTTTTTCATTTGATCCTTTTATTACCCTTCGTTGACAGGACGTGACGCATTCTCCTTCACAACATAAGGGCACGGGGCACGAGGCACGACACCTTGACCAAGTTGCGATGAAAAACAGGATCTGCAAAGTGTACCTCTCCTACTTACCTTGCGTATATAAATTACATTTTCCATTTATTATGGCCTTTGTCATCTCGTCCAGAAATCTTATCCAGAAACAAAAAAAAATGACATTTTAAGGGCGAACAAAGTAATACACGTTCTTTCTAAGTTACGTTTTTATTGCATAATTAAAACAAAATAAAAACATTTTTTTAACGTATTCCTAATTCATGGCATTAGGGATACATTATTATTATTTTGTAATAAGTATCTTTTTATAAATAAAAATAAATAGCTTGTCAGTTTTTTTTTGCTGAAAATTATCTGTTTCTGCACAGTAATGAACCAATGCGAAAAACTCCCTTTGAGCTTTGACCATAAACAAATCAATGATTCGAAACAATAAATCATTAAATTTGTATTTTATCAGTAGGGGGGGGGGATTAGGTTATAAATATATATAAATATATATATATATATTCTTATTACTTGTCTAACGTGTATAATATTTTTTTTAATGTTTAGGTTTTATCAATAATATTAAATAAATAAATCATCATTATAATTATTGAAATAAAATGATAATGAATATTTTGTACTAAACGGTTGAATTTTGTAATAAGATCAATAATAATTTTCGAATGTTTATTTGTGTAAAAATTTTTTTTCGCTGAATATGATCGTATTTTTTTACGCGATCAATTTATGTAACTATTAGTATTATAACACTTAGATATTTTGTATGTATTTGTTTATTTTTGGTTGTAAAATATTGGTAACATAATTTACCTATAAATGTGATAGGTATTATACAATAAAATTTTCATGTGACTAGGTATTGATTGAATACATATGTTTACAGCGTAGGGTTATCGCGTATAGGTTTATCAATTTAAAATCTTACCTATCTAATTTAAAAATTACTTTGTATATTTATACGGTAAAATACATTATATCCAACGTTATAATAATAAAAAACCCATAAATTTTCCATGCGCACAAATTGAATTCACTAGAACTATTCATATCATACAAATGTGTACCTATGTATGTATATTATGTTCAATGCGAGCACGTTCGCTAGAACAAAGCGCGAGAGCTTTCAGGGCATCGAGCTTTCAAGACTTGTTTCTAATGCGTCGTATACTTGTATGTACCCGCGTTTTTAATGTAGTATTTTTTTTTATGTATTTTAAAATAAAATTTAAAGTAATTTGAAAATATGAGATATTTTTTAAATAATATTTAGTCGATGTAAAAACGGCAACGCTATTAATAAAGTTGGCGGAGCATGGGGGCAGACACGGGACTCGGGTCGGGCCGTGTGGCGGAGGCGGGCGGCGTGCGGTCGGCGGGTTGCGGGGCGGGCGGGCTCCTTATTGACCGGCCGCGAGTGCCTCGGCAGCCTTCGGGCCCGCTCGGCTCCCTTCGGCTCCCCGCGCGGCGCAGGGGGCGCCGGAGTACGATCGCACCGCGTCCCGAAAGTGCGACGTTGCCGCTCGAGCAGACTCGTCCGTAGCATTCTGACGCGGGCCGCTCTGTTTACAGCTCCGCATTCGCTCGCGTTTTCGGTTCAGCGTTCGATCGAGGAGTTCGGTACTCGGAATATGGTATTTGATAGTCGCGCGCGATATTTCAAGTGGAGATGACCGCGAGTGATTCCAGTCCGCGTCGCTATTCCGCGATTTCCGCTTAGTGCGAGTGTCTGGCACCGGAGAGCGCAGTCGGCGGTCAGCAGCTAGCAGCTAGCAGCCAGCGGCCATCGGGCGAGAGATGCGCACGGAGCGCACCTAGAGGGCCACAGTTCCCGCCATGTCCGAGGCCGGTCGCGGCTCGTGGGGGCGCGAGGACCCCTCGTGGTGGGCGGGCGGCGAGCAGCTGCAGCAGCAGGCGCTGCTCGCGCAGCAGGAGGACGCGGCGCGCACGGCCGCCAACGCGGCGCACCAGCTCTTCAGCTACAAGATGGCCGCGTCCCCGCCGGCGGCCTACGACTACAGGGTGGGCATGGGCGGGCTGCGCGCCGCGCCGGGGGACCCTCCGCACTGGTGGTACTCGGCCGGCGTGGACTCGCTGCATCAGCCGCACCAGCTGCAGCTGGCGGCCACGTCCGCACCCTCTCCCACGGTACGTCCTCTCCCTAGTCCCGTACTGTATACAGCGACCCGCAACGCCGCTCGTCGCTCGCCGCGTCGTTCGACAATCGACTTTTCGAAAGTCTCGGCGTCCATTTTCAAGGCGGTCTTGTGGAAGCTGCCTTCGAACAATCTAAACCATTCACTTTTTGGTCCGCGGCTCACTGTATCACCGGCACGTTTCGCTCGGCTCGCTGAGCGAACGGAATTCTCTTTAAAATAAACTCGCGCGAAAACTTATTTTCTTACATATTTTTTTACGAAAGTCGCAATAATATTTTTTCTCCCCACACCGCTATCTTTTTTTTAAAAAAAAATTCCTAACTAATCTCTTATTTTATTACTAAACAAAAAAATCAACGTGCAACGTTTGCGATATATCCATGGATTGGTTTTGTCTAGAATGTCTACATTGGTATTCTATTCGCGGTGGCTACTACCGGAACACGTGGATTTTTAAAACAAAGGAAACGTTCATTATCCACTGCCTCCAGCGCGGTGGGAGCCCGCAGGTGGCTATCCTAAACGCCACTGTCCCCGACAGACCAAACATCAATTAATTGAATTGATCGATGTCCGAAAATGTAGCGTAAAAGTTATAATTCGTATTGTGACGAGTAGGTCCATGTGGGCGTGAGTAATATTTACTCGCACATCGCTGCTGGCTGGCTCATTGACATGTTGATAATAGCAGCCGGTGATAAAAAGTATACCGGCCTATTGTTGACAACGCCACTAACGGCTCGCGCCATTCACGCACCTAACTTTGTTTACAAACAATTCCGAAAATGTTTCGTGTTTTTTTTATAGTTTTCCATCAAGTGATAGCGTTTATTGACAATGCGTTTAGTATGTGACAATAAAAATAACAATTATTCAAACAACTACCGACGAATTATTTTTATATTTGAACCAACAAGTACAGAGGTTGAACCGTTTTATAACGCTGTCTTCATTGTTACATTTTTATCTCCCTTTCTTACTTTTGGTTGGATGGATTTTTATCATCATTGAAAGTATACATATTTTATCTTACGCAAAAAAATCCTGTTGATTTATTTTATTCATTGACTCGCGTTATGGCGGCATCACTTCCAAAGTTAGCATGATATATTTATGATTAAAATTACCTTCCCTTATTTTTTGATTTGGAATGAATCCAATGCTGCAAATTAAAATATTTTAAACCTAAGGACGTAATTCGATATTGTCTATGCAACGATTGAAATTAGATTGTTAAATTTTTAAGTTAAACTTTTTATTGACCGACTGTTTCGATTTCCGCCAGTTTTGGTCAGTAAAACGAGTTTTGGCCGCGGGTGGATTCGACCAAACTTTGGCCGAAACTCCGGCTCAGCCGAAACCTGCGGTCGGGATGTGTCGGATTACGTTCGGCTGTACTCTGGTGCATCTTATGGCTCGTGACTCTTACGTTTTTGTGAGTTCTAAGATCTTACGTATATATATTTTTATAATTCTTTCATAGTTAATATGTTAAAGTTCCTATAGCGTGCATTGAAGAGCTGTTACATACAAGTTAGGTAGGTATTAGGGCGACGAAAAAATAACTACGAACCAAAAAAAATTTTTTAAATTAAAAATAGTTTTATATTTATGCTTCAATCTTTATTATTATCCGTATGTTTTCTAATTTATATTTAGGCTTCAATTTTTATGATTATCGGTATGTTATCTAATTTATATTTAATTAATATTTGGATTTCTTAAGCATCATTTAACACACGTAAAAAAAGAAGGTTCTGCCTAAACACAAGAATTTCCTAGCTAGTCGGGGCCTGAAACAAAGAACCTATGTAGATTTTAAAACTGTGAAGCAAATAAATAAAAAGCGCTAAAAATAATCAAATTCACATTGTTTATTTTATTTAACATTTATTTTATGAACTCGTAAGGTTAAACTATAAAAACGCCCAATTTCGGCGTTTTGAAGCTACTTTTAACTTATTAAAAAAAGGTTCCTTTTTTACCTATTTTAATATTTAATTTTCTTTCTCAGTTAAAATACTATAAAAATATTTAGATATGTGTTAACCGCAATTCTTTGGTAACTAATAATTGATTTTAAACGGCTCGTTATAATAAATCTTGACCGGAAGTTTTTGAAAAACTTCGGACAGCTTTTATATCGTAAAAATTTCGGGATTATTTGAAATTCACTTCTGATAAGATGAATCCGTATTATTTTTCAATTGAAAATATGTTTTTTTTTTTATTATTTAGAAATCGATATTTCTTTGCATTACGAAACGACGCCGACGAATGAAAATGATATAATGTAAAAAATACACACCGGTCATTTCGTAACGAGTAACAAACCACTCACGCTCGAAAACATAAAAACATGTTTACGGGTTTGACCGTAAAAATGAAACCCATTAAATTTCGCGTATTAATTTAATTTTAAAATAATTACCACGGTGCCAGCAGTGGGTAGGGGAGGAGGGGGACAATGAAACCTAGACTCAGCAAAGTGCCAATAAACCCTCTCACTTGAAACGAAAGGCTTTCAGTTAATCCGAATGGAAAAGGGTGCGGGCTTCGGAGATCCCGAAAATAAAACTTTGAATGAATGAATTTTATCCGATTGTTTGTTCGTATGATATCCGATCATTAAGTTCGGCATTTTGTATTTCTCATCAGAATTTGGCCGCTGTACTTCGTCGAGTAACAGAGGCAATAAATGAGTTGCCTGTGCAACCGTGAAAACGGTTTTCGTACTTACGCTGCGCGAGAGCTTTATGGAGAGGGGTTGAGGCAGGGGGCGGGAGAACCACCCACCCTTTCATTAGGGTGAACCCACATTCTAAAATATGGTAATTTTCGAATAAACACTCCAGAAAACTTATTTTAAAATATCGTCGCGTCACTCTTTCACTCACCCACGGAAGGTTCCGGGTTTGATTGCCGGTGAGAATACAAAAAAAATAAAACTTATTTAAATATGTAACATTACTGTGCTATTTCGGTGGACACTAAAAATTCCAAAAATTCTACATTTATGCTACACAGTTACAGCATGTCAAGCTTACAAGGATTGAATGATCCAAAGTCCACTGATCCAATTATTTACGAAATTAAAGAGCTTGCTGAAAAAAATACCGAACATGTAAAAAACAAAATTGCAATGACATGGATTAAGGCACACGATGGTAACATGGGAAATGAGCGAGCGGATGAATTAGCGAAAAAAGATACTAAAACGAGAACTTTCCCTACCTATGACCATATACCCATGTCATAAATCAAAAAAATAGTGTAAGAAAAATCATACGATACTTGGAACAAAAGATATTTATCGAGTGATACAGGCAAAATAACGAAATTGTTTTTCAAAAATTTAAATGATGCCAAAATATTGGATACTTTTGGACGGACTTACGAGCTAACTCAAATGTTTTCAGGTCATGGTGCTTTTCGGAAATATCTTCATAGATTTAAAAAGAGAGATAACGATTGCTGCACTTGCGATGGACTCAGCTCTCAGGACGTCCTCCATATATTACACGAGTGTCCTATGTTTGACGCCGAGAGGTTAAACTGCATACAAATGTGCGCACAATACGGCCAAATTTTTGAAAACCCAGAGGATGTAATAAAAAATGAAGCCACTGCCAAAAGATACATTGACTTTCTTAAGGCCATAGTTAAAAAAATAAATAAAAATAAAGCCTTGTATGCATAAGCAAAGCAATAAATAACGAAGCAAGAGGAAAAAAACATTACTGTGCCATTTTTGTGCAATAATCTTAAGTGCGTTTTCAATTTTGTCTGTTTCGAATTTATCTAAAACTATTGTGTCAATTGCTTGCCCCTTAAACCAGCCTCTTTATAAGCCCCCGTAAGGTCAAAAGCCCTGTAAATGCCTAGACCTCCATATTTAGTTTTTAAAAAGTATTCGAGCTTCATTAAAATACGATGGATCGCTTAAAACTTATCTAATGAATAAGAACAAGTGGGTTTAACGAGTCATTTTTTAGAAACTATACCCTTTAATTTCTGATGACAATACAGGAAGACATAATAACACCGTGTTCGAATTCCATGGGTTATGTGTTAATTTTTGACGTACACTTTAAACAAAATTACGTCTACAAATAAAACAAATTTTCGTAATAATTTTTCATCAAATTAATGAAAGCAAATCTCTCTTTCGTGCGTTTATTTCATCATTAATCAAATTTTCATATTAAAATACCGAACACCACTCATACGATGGAATTTACTATTTTTAATTACATACTAAAATATGCCTACACTAGCAGCGAGTTTTTATCTTCGGGCGCTTTCGTTAAACCGGCTAGGTAGTCATTAATTGTGGTGTAATATTTCGAATGGTAAAATCTCAATTATTGAAAATTTAATTACATATTGTATATTTTTTATGCTGACATTGTACAAATATAATTTGATTGTACATATTATAAAAAAAATCCCCTTACTCATATTATGAAATACCTTAAATATAATATATTATGCAATACAAAAAAAAAACGGAAAACCTGTAAAAAAATATATTAATACTAGATTAATTTTGATTTTGATAATTTTTTGCACTGCCACACGCGTAATCAGATTTTATTATTTTATTCAATGTGCAAATACATAAATGGATCTAGGTCAGTCTTTCTCAAAGTGGGCGATAACGACCCTTGTGGGCGCTGAAGGCCTCCAGGGGGGCGGTAAAGGGCTCAGAGAAAATTAGGCGTTGAGGCGGTCTGAGGGAGCGATGGCTGATTAAAAAAAATCTTTCACGAGGTATACAAAAGGTACAAATTGATCTCGGCTGGTATAGTATTTTCTTATGTATCGACTTCTATCCCCGCCCGGCAGCTATAAATGTTTTGTATTAAGCCTTTGGGAGGCTCTAGAAAATTTTTCATTCTCAATATGGGCGGTGGGCGAAATAGGTTTGAGAACCTATGATCTAGGTCTTTAATACCCGTATGCAGAGACAAACCTTGAGGTGAGGAAAGTACATTCGATTGTCTTCACCTTCGGGTTATTCTCTGCATTTGAAATTAGAATGTACTTTCCTCACCTTAAGTTTTGTCTCTGCATACGGGTATAATTGTTCAAAAAGCAATTTATTCTTTAATATTATTAATAAAACAAAATCCTAGGCCCCGGTCACAATGTGGAGTTATTAACAGGGTTATCTCCAATTGTCTATAAAGTAAAATCAAATTATCTGAACGAAAATGTGTGTGTATCGTATTTTTTTTTTACTTCGAAACATGTTCAATTACAGGTTTCCGACAAAAATGCATTAAATTTTTATATAAATATTCACATTTGCATACAAAAAAAAACGATTTTACTTTACAGACAATTGACTGACAAATTACAGACAAATTACTGACAATTGAAGAATTCCATTGTAATCGGAGCCCTGGACTCTCAATTAATTGGATGGCGATTTTCAACCTAATTCTTCATTTTCGGCTATATCACTTAAACTCGTGGATATTCATTTCATTAAGAATTTTATTTACTCATATTTTTATATGATATGTTAATAATTACTAAATAAATAATAAATTATTGTTTTAAAAGCATTTTTTATTTTTATTACTATTATTAATTACCCAATTCAGAAAATAAACCAAGTGTTTCGTAAAAAAAAAACGGATTTGCGTGTGTTCCGTCGCTGAAAAAGTTTGGGAAATCCTGGTGTAAATGTAAACAAAATAAAACATAAATATTTTTGATTCTTTCGGATTTTTTCTTCCACTGAGAAACGCTTGAAAGTATTTTCCTCTTAATGAACACAAACCACCGATAGTTTTTTTTCTAAAACTTGTTCATTAAGATTTGAACTTATAAAATATTATAAACGAACAAGAAATACCCGCATTATTTAATTATAACTCGGTAAACGAAAAAATTAGATTTAAGTTTTTTGTAACAATCCCAATAGAATTTTCATTTCTAGTTTCCCTACCGCGGGTGGTTAACCTTTTATATGGGGAGGGTTGAAATTGGAAATGGAGGTAGTAAGGGATGAGGGGGGAGTATGAAAGGGGTGGAAAGGGGATATCCTTCCGTTAGGCGTGTGCTTTTAATTAAACTACTCATTTCAAACAAGTGTTTTAATTTCGCCGCCATTTTGAATTATTAATTAAAATGCCCCTTTTGTTTAGAATAGCAAATTTTGATATAATATTTTTGCACAGTGTTGTTTTATCGAAGTTCAGCTGATGTTCTTTGTTCTCGTGTTCATTACCCCACATCTACATCAGCAGATCGATGTTAGTATTAGATTACATCATGCAAAACCACGTTTCTCGTTGATTTATTCAGGGAGTTAGTGTATTTTTCTATTTAACTATTTTAAAATCGAAGGAAAATTCAAGACATTATAATAATGTGATATATAAATATAAAGATTATTCACGGAAATAAAAAAAAACACAAATTGTTTTGTTTTAGAAGCATTGAAATAAATGTTCATAATGTCTCGTTTGACACACCATTGTTACTAGACAGATTTATATAAAAACGGTTTATTTTATTTCTAAAAGCTAGATAAATACTTCCGTCGTCATAAGCAAAAAGGCAGCTTTTTCAAGAGTCGTATTTTCAGATACGATACTTTTTAGTATTTATCAACTTTATGCAAATTTAAAAAGAACTTATTAATCATAAGTAAAACACAGTATATCAATTGTTTCTGAAACATAAAACCCGTGTGTGGCATATCTACGCTGAATTTTTGTATATGACCTCTAGATATTTGTTAATGCTTAAAAAACTTAAAAAGTACTGAAATATATATCAAATTGTTAAAAAAATATTATAGAACATTACTTCACATTGAATTAATTTGGTGATTTTTTGTCGAAAAGCTGCCTTTTTGCTTACTAGGGCTAAATATTACTACCGAACATTGTTTTTCTTTTGTTGTTTCTGTAATTTATAAAATAAAAATTACTTTCAGGTTTAAAAACCAAACATGTATCGATACTGTCATCAAATATATTATTAAGGCCCAATGGGGAAGAGGGGTATTTTCAACGAAAATTTATTGCCGACGCAACGTCGAATTATCGACCTGAAACTAACCAACGAATAAATTAATGATCGATAAAATAGAAGATATAACACGAAGCATCTATTTTTGAAATACCGGGATTTAGCTTTTCAGAATATGATAATTAAACGAAAGTACCTTAATTATCAGTACTTTAGCAGATCGTACGTTCATTATAAGTATCCGAGTACATTTGAAAGATCAGCAAAATACCTACATACGATATATAAATAAAAACAAACAGTATTTGAAATAAATTTAAAATGTGTTTCCACAAAGTAAATGTTGAAACAATAAATAGTATTTTGAGTTAGTCCAAATGTTTGCACACAAGGACTGGGTTTCACCTCCAAGGGAGTTGTTACGGACAAAATAATACAATGGATACAGAGAACATTTTAGGGAAGGGAATATGGAAGTCTGGGCATTTACAGGGTTCCAGTGATAAAACCAACTGATTCAAGAAGTATAAACATTACAAATATTTTCAGGCGTTGCCTAGCTCTTAACTTCACAAAAATCAACAGATGGAAGAATTGAAGAACTATGGATGTTCGTATCAGATTATGCAGAATAGTGAATGTTACACAATACGTAAAATGGTCACAATTCTTTTAACCATTGCGTAACACAGATGTAGTTTGTCAGTTTTATTATAACCTATTCCATTTATTGTTTACGGTTGTCGATTTCTACGCAAATCGACCGTAATTTCCGTATTAACACCGAGGCTTAAGAATATTCAAAACTAATTTCTGTCTTCGCAATTTAAAAGATGACTTTAATTCATTTGAAGCTTTATCGCTCTAGAAAGGAAGGAAACAAATTAAAAATATTGTAAATTTGCAACTAGTTATTTTCAGCCGATTCTTATTCACAACTAATAGTGCACTGCGTTAGTACACCGACGAGGAAGTTCGTTCAGTGCTAGGAGAAATTGGATGTAAAAAATGTTTTCTTACAAGCAGTAAAAATTAGAGCATTTAATTGTAAGGCGAAGTTTCTCAAAAATGTATGAAAAAATTCACGAAAATGGTTTTAATAAAAATGAACTATATACTTTAAAACATCACAAGTTCGTGTGTAAGCAATCAATCAATCGGTTGTCATAGATTTCCGTTTTACGGGTCGCCATTTTTTTCAACGTTTAGTGTATTTTGACAGCTACGGGGTTTTAATTTTAAATGGCAACACAACTCACCGACTGTGACTTCACGGGCGAAGTAATTTCATAATTACAAAACTTAAAGCAATCATAGCGATGATAATACATATTCGTAAAATATATTTTTAAATCATATGGCTTAGTTTGATGGTATTTTATCAACAAAAAAAATATAAATGAAGCATTGAACTTTTTCATTTTAGCGTAAATATCTCAATCATTTTTTACTTAAAGGTAACGTGATCAGAATTACGATTAGTATATGACAAGTCAGGAAAACTATGAACTTTTATAATGAAAATAAAACCACCATCAAATAAATATTTCATGTTCACCTCGTCAAGAATTAAACCTATTCGATACCTCATGGCTCATGCACGAAGACAAACGCTCTGACGACTCCGCTACGAGGCGGACAAAAACGTATTTACTTTTATATCAACCCTGTTAAAATTAGATCGATTCCGCTATCCAATAAAGATTTTTTTCGGATAAACTGTGAGATTTAGTCGAACGTTATTCGCCAATTCAATTTAAGATTAACTGACTTGCGTTCGAATAATACGAACGAGTATTCTCTTAACGTAGGTACATTTTTTAGTTGTAACTGTTTGCTTCTTTAATCATTAATAAATGCAAAGTTATGTAATAAAACGTTTATTCAGAAAAAAGCTAACAAATAAGCTTCTTTTGAACGATCCGTATATTAAATGTCTAGAAGCCGCTCTACAAGATCAATATTGTTTTATTATCTAAGTATTTGTTATAGTTTTTTTAAATTCTGTAATTAAAATAATATAAATAATTAAACAGATTGGTATGTATGTTATCACGTACTGCCACACACCGTACCAAAATCCGTTAATCACAATTGCATAAAAAATACGACTTTACATAATTCAATACAATGATTACAAAATGATTATTTTTATTCGTGGGAATCAAAATAAATTATATTCGTTCGAACGAATGTACTAGTAAGACAACTTTTGTCATAGTATAAATCTCTGAGTAATAATTATCTAGAGAAGCCCTTAATAAGCCCTTAAGCTCTATTGCATAGAACAAAAGCGTTCCATATTTTTGGTTTGATTTTAGTTTGGTTTTTAGTTAACAACAAACGTGTAATGGATGATTTCGGTTCGCGCTCGCAATTCTCGACGCAAGTACCCACGGCTCGTTGTATTTCTGTGACATGTAGCCAAGTTCGTGGTCAATAATCATAGAATGGTTCTTGTCCATAATTGAACATGTTTAGAAGAAAATAATGTATGCATATTCTGCATTTCATACAGAAAACTAAATTTTACTTTGTATGTAACATTTAATATAAATGTTAACTTTCCATTGTAATCGGGGCTCAGAGTTATTTACGCACACTCCACACCTCCCATCTTTACAAAAACAACATGACCTTACTCGACTTATTAGCTCCATATGTTTAGATTTTATATTTAGTAGACGAAGACACTTAAAATAAAATAGGATATTATTCATTAGTGAATTATACCTTGATAAAGAAGCCTGTGTAGCTTTGAAACCGGTCGGTAGAAGAAATAAGTGTTTTAAAACAAAGTTGTTTTGTTATTATTATTATTTAACTTTACTTTTTTTTATAAAACTTTTGTGGTGCAATTGTTCCTGAACACGTTTGTATTTTTCTTTTGTTTTAAAATTGCACGTACAATCAATTATGTATCAATTTTAAAAACAACTAAATACTAAATATGGTTAATTAATGAAGAAGCAAAATAAATATCTAATTCAATAAATATGATTGTCTCCTACTAAGTATGAAATAAACGTGTTTAACACGTTTATGGCCATTATTTACCTGGTGAAAGTACATGCCTTTGGTTCTTATTTTCAAAATCGACCATTAAAAAAAAAACATTTAATAACCTGGGTAAAATAAAACATTTTGGCAATTTTAGTAGATATGGTATTGATGTTTTTTTGTAGATATTTCTTGATACAACTTCATGGATATTTTTTTGATAAAAATATCAAACAGATTCCTCAAATTAATTGAACTAAATCAGTTCCTAAATAGGGGAGAGCCTTAGATTTATAACCTAATAGAGTCGCCTATACGGAGAAAAACCATTCTATGATTATTGACCACGGGTTAGCTACAGATAACAGCGATACAACATACAACGGGCCGTAGGTACTTGGGTTGAGAATAAGGATCTTCAGCCCTACGGGAAATTAGATACAAAAAATGTTTTCTTGCGCGCGGTAAAAATTAGAGCATTTAATTGTACGGCAAAGTTTTTTGAAAATGTACAATAAAATATTTAAATAAAAACGCATTATTTTGATCGGCGTCACTGGTTCATATGAACCAACCAATGATATGAGAGCTATGAAGGATATCCGGTTGGCTTACCGTAAACGAACCAATCGGAAGAAGTAACAGAACAACCTCTGACGTCACACGTGGAGTTATTTCAGAAATACAAAACTTTAAAAAATCATAGCGCTGATAGTACGATATATATTTTAAATTGGCTTAGTTTAATAGTCTATTATAAGATGAAAAAAATAAAAAAAGACACTGCTTCCTCAAGCTCAACTGAGTGCAAGCGAAACCGTCCATTACACGTTTGTTAAACCAAAAATCTAACTAAAACCCAATCAAAAATTTGGACCGCCTTTGTTCTATGCAATAGAGCTTAAGGGCTTCTCTAGAGAATTATTACTCTGAAGGGAGAGCTAATAATCAATCAGTAATTGAGGGGGTTAAATGCAAAACCGCCACTGTGCATGATCACTATTTATGGGAAGATCAACAAAACCAATATACAAATGACTATTTATTTTAAGTTCAATGTGGACGTTCAATTTAAAATAAATAGTCTTTTCTCTACCTGTTATACCACGCACAAGTTTCACGTTGAACTTAAAAGAATCAATCTTTTCGCTGCTGGTTTAGTAGGTCTTCCAAAAACAGCGATCTTGCACAGTGGATCTCAGTCGATCTTGCCCTAAATTACAGTGACTATTCAAATAGATATTTTGTCCTCGTGGTAATACATATCCTGCAAATTCTTTTATTATGCAAAGTAAAAATTATAATTTCCACTATTTATGTGTATTGAAATGAAACTAAATAAAAAAATATCGGTAATTTTATTTAAAAAAAACATTTTAGTATTTTTTATTCCAGGAAAATCAAAGGGCGGTATAATTTTATTCTTTCGCAATGTCCATAACATGTCCAAAGACCTAATTGCGACTGTAAATTTAAGCACAATTTTTTTTTCATTGTGATATCATCGGTAATCTAACTTGTAAAACCCACCCCTCGTGCGTGTGAGACACATCATTACCATTACCCTTCGGGTTAATTTTACGTTTTTTTTTTTATATTTCTATTTTGAATACCCTTGTGTTTTAGCAATAATTTATTGCGAGTATTTTTTTTTGTACGGAGTATTTGTTTTATTTTTACACTTCATATACATATTATAAGGGCGGGCATATTGCCTTAAGGCAATCTCTTCCTACCTACACAAACCATTCAGTTTGAGAAAATTACAAGTACATGAACATATTGAATCTTACAATTTTGACAAAAATTTAAAACAAAGATTAAGAAAATAAAAATACATAAAAAAATAACACTATACTATGAAGAGAGGAGAGGGGATGGGAAGGAAAGAAAAAAGATAAAGGAACAACTTAAATTTTTATTTTTTATTTTTTTTATTTTATTTTATTGAAATAAACGGCACTTAGTGCCTTTTACATATTAGTTACAAATACAATTAAATATACATATATGTAAGCTTAATTTTAGTAATACAGAGCATTTAAAACAATATTATTAATTTATAAAGTCTAAGAAATATAAACCATATAAAATAAATAAATAAATAAAATAAATATTTAAATAGTGACATTTCAATCTTGACTTGAATGTAAATAAAGAAGGGGCGTCTCTAACATTAGTGGGTAGATTATTCCATAATCGAGCAGCTACTACTGTGAAAGAGGAGGCAAGAATATTAGAGCGATGAAAGGGTATTAACAGGGTTCACTCGTCATTAGAACGAAGAGATAGTCCGTGTTGTGATAGAGGTTGGAAGAGCTCTCTCAGATAAACAGGTGAAGTAAGATTATTTAAAATATTGTGAAGAAGTGATAGAATGTGAATGTTTCTTTTATGCCCGATACTGAGCCAGTGTAGTTGCGTGCGATACTCGGTTGTGTGGTCGAATTTGCGAAGATCAAAGATATATCGTATACAAACATTCTGCAATCGTTCTAACTTATCAAGTAATCCAGAGTTAGCATCTGAATAACATAATCCGCATAGTTCAGAAGTGGAAGAAGTAAGCTCTGGACTAATGTTTGCTTAACATTAATTGGCAAGAAATTTTGTAATCTTTTAAGTGAGTGCAAACTGCTATAGATTTTACGACTAACTTCGTTTACCTGATCGTGCCAACCTTAATGCTTATGAATGATAATACCTAAATTATTGACTGAAGTCATGAATGGAATATCCGTACCATCTATTTTGAAAAGAGGAAGTGTGGAATAATTCACTTTTGAATACATTCGAGTATGTGTTTGAGCTAAGCATGGTTTTTGGATATATTTATTTTATAAATTCAGAAGCAATTTATTGGACCAAAAAATATTTATTTATTAATTTCCGAAAGTAAGAATGCTCCGAGTTTGCGATTTCCCGAGATAGTATTCTCATTCATGTAGCGACCTTCGCTTCCCAAGGCCGGTTGGTATTTAGTTGTTTTAGCGAGTAGGACTTATATTGGCCGAACGAGAATAATTTATATGCGTCATTAATGAGATCAGAATAATTTATTTATAATCCCCGAGAAAAGATTTTCTCTTTCCTGATTTTATCGTATCGTGGGAAATAATTTTAATCAATTTTTTTTCAATGGCCCAAAATTATTTATATGTTACCTTACAGACAAAATGAGCCCATTACAGGTGAAGTGAACCAACTGACAAAATAGTCAAACTTTTGTATTCAATGTTTTAGCTCTTGTGAGCTTTTTGCCCATTTAACTTATTTTTTTACTAACCTGTTTTTAATATTTTTAATGAATATGGATGTTTTGTACGTAAAGAACTAGAAAAAAAGGTTTTTGGATTATACTTATTACAGAAATGTAATTAATATAAGTAATAAGTTTACTTCACCTTTAAAATGTAAGTTCACTTCACCCGCAATGGGCTCAAATTATTATACGAATTTGTGACGCGGATAATGTAATTTTTAATATGCATTACATTGTAAATGTTTATATGGAAATACCAAATATTTAATGCGCTCTCCCATAGAATAATTTATTTACTATTACCTACAAACAATGCGAACTGAGGAAACACAATGAGGAAGTTCAGGTTTTTTTTAATTGTTTACTACTATCAAACCAATACCATTTTTTTTATGTATCGTATTATCAGTGCTATTATTTTTAACGATTTGTATTTCTGAAATTACTCCGCGGACGCCTCAAGTTCTCTTCCGCTTCTTCTCGGTCAGTTCTGCAGATTGGTCCGTTCACTTACCGTAAACCGAAAATCTTTCACGACGCTCTTATCATTGGTTGATTCATATGAACTAGTAACGTCGTTCAAAGTAGTTCGTTTTATTAACATTTTTTTTTTCATACATTTTCAAGAAACTGCCGTACAATTTAATGCTCTAATTTTTACCGCGCGTAAGAGAACATTTTTTGTATCCAATTTCTCGTAGTGTTGAACTTCCTCATTCATGTTTATACTTTAAAACATTTAAGAAACTTTTTATTTTAAAATCATTAAGTCTTCATTAAGGAAATACTAATACATCTGGTAATTATTTGTGTAGTATATAAATATATCGAGCATCTATATAGGTCGAGACTTATACCCGTATGCAGAGACAAACCTTAAGGTGAGGTAAGTACATTCTATTGTCTTCGCCTTCGGGTTATTCTCTGCATATGAGATTAGAATGTACTTTCCTCACCTTAAGTTTTGTCTCTGCATACGGGTATTAGCAACCATCAAAAGTTCATAATGCAGATACCTTTTTATAAAATAAATTAATTTGTTCAATAACTGTACTGAATTTTGTATTTTAACTTTAATTATAAATATTTAAAAAATAAAAACTTTCCATAAATTATTTTCTTTCAATTTATAAAATACTTTCAGAGCATTTATCAGGATGTCAAATTTGTTCTTATATAAATATTATGCGATAATGATCTTTAACGTCGGTTTTTTGTTCGGAACTTAAAAAAAAATGTATTCGTATACAATATTAGTATGAGATATCGTGTCTGCCCGAGGGACAAAGCAGTTAAATAGCTAAAGAAACAAGCACTATAATTTATTTTTAAGTACCCGTGTGTAGGTACTTCATAGCTTTCTATCACGCGTTCTTCAGCAACGGCGGAGTATACTTACATTAAAGTTAAATTTATCGGCCTTATTTATTTTAAACAAGCATATTTTGTATTTTATACAACAGAAGCTTGAGATAAACGTTTATTATGTACCGAATATTTCGAATTCCAAAAGGTCAACTTTATAAGTTTATATCATATTGATATTTCGTACATACAATCCTTTTGAAAAATAATTTCTGTACTTATTGAAAAAAACTTAAATCAAACTTTCATAAAATATTTGGAAAAAAAATATTTTTCTGATTTGTATTAAGTACTTAACGTAACCTACGTAGTGCATCGTAGTTTTCCTAACAGTTGTACACCGCACTATATTCTTTTACATAATGTGTCAAACCGTTTCCACTTTGACATTACGACACCGAGAAAATTTGCGCTGACAAGTTTTCAACGAATCTCCTAAAAAATATATTTTTAACTATGTATTTATAATAGTGATGAAACGGATAGTGTTTGGGTCGGATACCGGATATTCGGCGAGCCTTTAAGTCGGATAGCCGGATATCCGGTCGCTGGATATCGAATTTCTCTAAACAAAACAATTAATGGGCATAAAATAAAAAGTAGTTCAATTTTTTTTTTCATAATATTTTTAATGATCACTTGTCGATCAACGAGTTGCATATCAATATGGTTTATAAGTTTATTAATTAAAAAATTATAATGGTTTTGGGCAGTTTCACCCCGTGCGGTTTATATTTTTTTCACGCAAATATATTTTCAATTAAAAAAAAATATTTTTATTAACATTTTTTATTTGCGGGTTAAATTCTTTTTCTAGAGTGTATACTGAACACTGACGAACTTTTTTATGCCAAAAAGTCAATTTTTCAAATATTGAAAGTTACTTCCCTTTTCCCAAACGCGGTCGATATCAAATAATCAATTCAGTGGCGTTGATTTCATAAAAATTTCCCAGTTTAATGAATATTAGGTATCCGCCGGATATTGATCTACTATCCGTTTCATCTCTAATTTATAAGCTGTTCAGATTGTTTCAGCACTCAGTAAAATTGAAACGTGCTATTATAAATTTTGAGTTTTTTCTTATGTTCTAATAATTTCTCGCGATTCCATAAAGAAAAGTCTCGTTTAATTATCTTTAGTGAATTGTAAAGAATCGTGAATTTAAATAAATAACGAGCTGAACCCGGCAATGCTTTGCTATTGCTAGATTTGAGTACATCCTCTTATATACATATATTTAATAAACTAAAGCGAATGTTTGATTTCAATTAAAATTAGATACGTACATATACATTATCATTTTTGTGTTTCGGATTACGTAAATTGTGAGGATATGCGGTGACAGGGAATTTTGATAAATAGTTATTTGAACATAGACGCCTCCCCGATGCTATGCGAAAAAGACAACTGCATTTCGGACCTTTTATGCTAAATATTTTTTACTACTTTTTTCGTACATTTTCAAGAAACTTTGCCGTACAATTGTACGAGTTATTAAATTTAATGCTCCAATTTTTACCGCGCTTAAGAAAAAAATTTTAGTATCCAATTAACCGCAGGGCTGAACTTCCTCATTAATGTTTATACTTTAAAACATTTAAGAAACTTTTTATTTGAAAATCATTTATCGAATAAGAACTCAGTGTACTTTGTTTTTTTTTAAATTGCATGTTTAATGGTTCAAAATATTTACATGGGTATAACAAGTCGATAATTTTATTATTAGTAATCAATCCTACTACCGAATGAGGAAGTGGTTTTTTATAAATATTTTTATGTGTCGTATTATATCAGTGCTATTTTTTTTTTGTAATTACTCCGCCCGTGACGTCACAAGTTGTCGGTTAATTGCGACGACATTTAAAAGTAGAGCCCCGTAACGTCAAAATACAATGATCGTTGACAAAAATGGCTACCCGGAAACCGGAAATCTATCACAACATAATATATTGTATAATTGATATGTTGATTTTAAAGAACTTGTGACATAGTTCAAAGTAGTTAATGTTTATAATTAATTTGATGTATTTTCGAGAAACTTCACCGTACAAAGAAATGCTCTAATTTTTACCGCGTGTTAGAAAACATTTTTTATATCAAATTTCCCTAAAAGTAGCACTGAACTTTTTATCATTGTCGAACTTCACCTCTCGCCATGTTTAGTACTGTACAACTGTATAGACAAAACATAGCCTTATCTAAAATATGTGATACGTAACTATTGAGGTTTTATTAAACACTGCCTTCTATGTTCTTATCTACATTTCAATGAATTATTATACCGTTTTCCACTATTGGTTTATATGTACACTAGCTACGGAATAACGGAAGCTTCTTTTTTTTATTCGACAATATTTTGAGTATGTCAATTTTTTTATTGACAAGTACTGGATTTCATCCCCCAGAGAGTTTATTAAGATTGCTAGATATTTCAACAGAGAGAACATTTTAAATATGGGAATATGGATGTCTATCCATTTACAGAGCTCATGACCTGTTTTCTACCCTGTCTTTTGACACTCTGCCTTTAGATGTTTGGCGGCCTCCATGGTGTAGTGGTCAAGACGCTTGACTCACGCACGGAAGGTTCCGGGTTCGATTCCCGGTGAAAACACAAAAATTAAAAATGTGATTTTTCTCAAGCCTGGGTGCTCTGTGATGTAATTCACCACTGTAATTAGGCCTCCTGGCCTGTTGTGGTGCAAAAAAAAATGAACATTCGTATTTCTTCAATATTATTCCATCTTTTGATTATTGCGAAGTATTGTAGTAAAAATCCAAGAAATATTTTTTTCTATGATATTACGAGTATATAGATGCAGATATAGATTGATATAAAAAAACTACTCTTACTAAAATGAAAGACATAACCCCTACAATATATCACATACAAATAATATAATCACTAGATCCTCAATAAAACACTTAGTCCCTGGACTGGCGCCCAAAGCGTAATACTGACGAACTTACCTTAATGGGTATTACAAATATAATCGCTAAATCGCAGCGATTGGAATGTTAGTGAAGTGTCCGATGCTTCATCGGGTGTGTCAAGAGAATGATGATGATGATTATGTAAGTTATTTTTATGTTGCAAACCTTTGATTAGACTTTATTTTTTCATAATATTATTTTATAGGTATCTTAGATATGAAGTAGTTACCAACATTATAATATATTATATGAAATTATTTATTACACAATATTATTATATATATTTGGTAATGTGTAACTGCTACTGCTATCATGCCATTTTCCCGTAGGGGTAAGCAGAGAGGATGGATCGCCACACACTTCTATCCTGACATACATTCCTAGCTTATTCCACATTCTGTCATAAATGCCCTTCTGTTGTGTCTCTTTTGGAAGTCGAAATTAAATTCCGACTTAACTATCAGTTTTGAAAACAAACGCCTAGATGCACAGATAATGTGGCTAGATTCTGCCCTGTTAACATATACGAGTATCTAGGCGTAAAAATGTTGCCACTATAAAAAATACATTTAGTTATTTTTCAATCTGTTTCACTATCTTTCTGCGTGTACGTATCGAGACATTAAAGGAGCCGGCTTTGTAATCGCTCGGTAGATAAATACAGACGATCGTCAACCATACCGTCTCGGTAAAAGTCAAGTCATATAAAAAATCATGTTCCAGCGAGCATTTTTTGCTTGAATTGAGATTTATTGGATTTTATAATTGCTTTGAAGTGGCCACTTTTTATCAGAAGCCTATTTAAAATATAAATGAGAACTGATATTAATTTTAATTACGTAAGGAACGAGGACTAATTTTCGGGGTCATACAGATATCCTTTAAAATCGCAGCCCAGAATTTAATGATCTGCTCTATTAGACCTCGACGAAAAATTATTGAAATGTTAACTGTACCTTCGTGCATTTTTTAAAGGAAAGGAATAAATCGCTAGTAACATACGAGTAGATCAAATGAACAGATTTCTTAGGAAGGCAAAATACAAAACACATTTCTCATAAAATAATTTATGATACGCAATGAGAAATATATAATTAATTACTCCTATTTCCTGCAATGCCAAACATAAACGTGATAATATAATTGATTTCAAACTCGTGGGCGTTTATCCACATTTAAACAAGTTTTTATTGGTTATTTATTACGTAATTTCACCAGTAAAAAACAAGCTAATACTAATATTAAATGTTGCATCAAAATAGCGTCCTATGACTTGATGCATATATAATATAATATATTACTTGTGAAAAGGGTGATCGCGAGAAGTAATAGCGATGATTCCACTTAGTAAATCTTTATGTATCTCATTCATTTTATAAGACTAAACGCGTCACAAAAAAGCGATTTGTATATAATTTAGAGCTAAACTTTGTAGACGACATAAGTATTATGTATTGATTTTGTTGTGATATTGTAAACTTACGCATTTGTCGGATTGAATATAAATATAATCCCCGATTAGTTATTTATGCATGCAGTATGTACTCGTAAAATAAATAAAAAACAAACAAAACAAGAAACATTTAGAACATTATTAATCATATTAGTATAGGGTACAGGGTTTTTCCAAACGATGAATTTATTTACGCACCACTATATAAATGAAATTAGAAACGTTATTATTTATTCTCATATTATCGAATCTCATAATATCGCTGGACCGCTCATAGAATCACCACCACCACTTTTACCCCTTTCGCACCTAATGGTGCATAGGGTACTGTATTGGTACACCAATCGCACTGTATCTTGATCGTTTTTGTTACATAAAGGTAAGATGATTAGTCTTACGCTTCAGGTGCCAGCCCAGGGACAATGAATAGAATGCTCACACGATGGTTGTAAATAAACCTTTTAAAACCATAATCTATAGCTGAAAACCTCAAATAAATTGTTTTACAGCTGTAAATACGGTAGAAAAAAGTCTACACGTTTCTTGCGACGCATGTTTGAATTTGTTCAGAAAATTGTTTTCGTGCAAAGGTCGAAGAGTTTTAGGGTATTATAGAATTACTGGTTCATCGTGTGACCTCGAGCGACGTCGCTCGCACCGCCGCGCCGTCTTAACAAAACAACGCATTGCATCAGTTTTTTTGCACATGGACTGACCACTCAAAACAAAGGTTTTCTTTGTTCGTGAGTTCTGTAAAACTGCGTCGGAAACTGCGGTGCAGCGTGCAATTTGTCTCTATTTAAAAATTAAACCTCCAACTAAAAAGATCATGTTTCTGTCATTTGTATCGCCAATTTGAGCCTACCGGGTCTCCCATATGTCTGTAAAGAAACAAGCCCGGGCTGACTGCGCGTATCGGCATCAGAGGAGAACGTGCGACGAATTAAAGAGTTTCGTGTGTAGCCAAATAAAGCCAACAACAGAGATGGGACTACCCCAACTAGTTATGTGACGTGTTTTAAGGTGTTTTCTTTTTCTTCTCAAAATGTAGAATTCATAATTTTTAATAACCCTGTACCTCCTATACACATAAAATATAATTTGACAGTAAACAAGGTTTACGAAGCTTTACGTTTTAACATACATGGATTTGGTGATTTGCCTTCAAATAAAAAAACCCAAACATTTAATAATTTTTAAAATGACCGTTTTTCACCGTTATATTTTAACGTAATTGTAATTATATGACCTTTTGTCGGATTTTTAATTTTATGAAATGCGTGTGTGGGGAATGGCATATTACCACTGATGATTTTTAAATATTATTATTAAGTTAAAAGGGTGATACTATCTCTTATGTGGATGCGTAGTTGCGTCGATCAATTAAACTACATAAAACAAAAAATCTCAATAAGTGGCAAATGTTAGCGCCTCCACCCCAGTTAAATGTGAGTTCAAGGTAGACCGGTCAGCGTATCTTTCGGCTCAATCTTAGTACTGCAGTTACTGCGTTCACTTTGTTAAAATGCGCTAAGGATACGATGTATTGTAAATTTATTCGACGTTATTGCGAAGACTTTTTTACTCGTTGCGCTCTTTACGAACACACGACTTTATCTTCCACCTAATTAAAGGAGACCGAGAAGTTCATAATAATTTCCAAATGCACGATGTTTGAATGTGCTTTTTTTTTATCGTGCCCCGTAAAATATAATTACTCGGAAGTCGAGTTAAGGCCTTCGAACGGAACGGCGAAGCCGTTTTCTCGTTCAGCATTCGGCATACAGCATACAGGCGAGGCGTAAAAAGTAAAAATCACTTATTTAGTTACGTGCAATATAAAACAGAAACTTTTACATTTATTTAAGGTATATTTAATCCGCGCCCTTTTATAATCACATATAATTATTTAAGTAGGTAATGCCAAGCTATTATTTAGAGATCGGAATAAAAGTTCATACCGCATTACGTAATCTAACATGCCTGTTCGGCTCCGGTACGTGTACGAAAGTTTCACAAATAGGATTAAGTGGCCGTTATAGATTATTTTACCATCAAAAAGGTCATAGATTTCGATACACTTTTCTAGATTTTTTTCGCTTAATTATTCACATCAAATTCATGCTGAAATGGGTTTAATTTTAGTTTCTGAGAAATGTTTCACAAATTTGACGAATTAATTACACATTGCTTAAATATTTCCGTTTTTTATTTTATTATATAAGAAATGGCTGTTATACTGTTATTTGATTGATGAAAAATTTCATTATAAAATTGTAGATGGATACCTATGCATATTTATGGTTTTGTTATTTTTTTTACGTTTTTATTATTTTACTTCACACGAGCACATTTTCTTAGTTATGAATATAAACTTGCAATAATCATAACAGTAACCAAATAATCGAAGAAAATTGTGCGTACGGACGTCAAACAGCTCTCGTGTGAATTCGAACTTGTGATTTGCAGGCATGAATAAATATTAAATAAATAAGTACCTACGTATTATTTATTTTCCCATGCACTGCAGATTTATGTACGTGGATACAATATGCCTTTTGTTTTAAACTCAATATGAGGTACCTAAATCTATTGCGAAAATGGTGGCGCCTAAAAATTGAAAGGCATTTTGCACGGTGTGTCCAATCGTATTTTGCAAAAATTGATGCATGGCGTCACAGTTACATTCCTTCTAATAAATCCCTTTAGTTTTTATCGTTGGTTTTATCGTTGAAAACCGCCACACGTCACAGTTTAATATTAAATTTAGCCTGTTCGACTTTTTAAAAGAACGTTTATGTTTTTTTTACAATAAAAAATATTAAAGATGTAAAACTTATTTTCACTTTTAAAAAAAAAAAAAATTAATTGCCTCTGTTCAATAAAGCTACTTACTAACTGCATTTTAAATACTGAATAATTATGTGACGAAAACTGATAACTTTATTATATAATAAATTAGACAGGCGCAGTTGGTTAGACGGCTAACTATGAAACTGGTGTCGCGGGTTCGATTCCCGCAAGAAGGAAATCCTAGAAAGTTTTTTTTCTAAATTGGTCTGGGTGTTATGGTGTATATTTCATCATTTCCTTCCATATCCTTTCTTTCCTACCTGCTGACAAGCTTCTAAAGTAGAGGCTTAGCGGGTCATTCCTTAAAAAAAAAAAATTTAACAAATTTTCTTAAAATTGACTCAGCTTTTTAATTAATATTTTTGATGTTTGAACAAAGTGATTTTATTTTATTTTAATATATTAAACTTTTTAATTGAATTCAAAAGTTATTAATTGAATCATTTCTAGTTAATCATAGAAAATGAGTAAATTTCTATGATGGAAACTAAAAAAAAAATAGGAAAGGAAATCTCAAAATCTGCTTTAATTGTTCCTCAAATTATCAGTGAATCATAGATAAAATTTCATTCATGTTTCCCCACCTTATATTGTCTATGGGCAATTATACTTTTTACGCTGTCTTGGCAATATTCAAAAGCAATTAATTTTCAATTATACCAAAGTAGCTTACCAGAGTGCTTCCTGTTTTGTAAATTACTCTAATATTTTATTTTCATCAGCTAACTGTTTGGCTAGAATAGTCGACTTTTGTAACTGCTGTTTTTTCCTGTAGAATTATACCAAAACGAATAGAGTTTCTTGCAATCAGTTAATGTAGCTTTGTTATATTGTGTTTGGAAAATTAGCTTTATTTATTTTAAGCATAAAAATGAAATCGTGGCTCTGTGTAAACTGAAAAACAAAACATGAAAGGCATCCGAGAAGGCAGCCCATGTCTACTGTCTACCCACCATTAATCATTTCTGAATATGCCTAGTTCCTTAGAGGGAGCTTGCCAGTTAATTAACTACCTTTTTGCGTATTTTATTTAAGATTTATGATAGTTGATAATTTGTACAATGTTTCTTATTACTTGACACAGTTTCTAGAAATTAGTTACTTTTTATTGATAGTAATATTTTTTTTTCAAAATGTAATGTTTTCTCTGTATTTTTTTAAAACTTTAGGTACCATGTGTTACTAATTTAGAATATCGTGGGGTAATTACTACAATCAAATCAATATTATTGAGTTATTCTACATTAGAATCATATTATGATGATTTGAATGCGAGACTTGTCTATTTCTAGCATTCACGGAGGAGGACAAAAAAGGTGGGTTTAGTGGGTAACTGATAAGTGCTGATTTTGAAGTTACTTAGTTGTACTAATTACCCCACAATATTATGTTAATTAATTAACAAATTCTGCCTCAAATTTATCAACTGGAAAGTCAATAATGATGCCTAGAACCCAACACTGCGTGTTTTTGATTTTTGCCTTAAAAAAAACTATCAAATGAACTAAATGTTTTTAAAAGTTGTATGATGGTATTCCACATCCCTTAATCAATTTTTTAAGGACAATAACTAGGTTCAAAATACATATTTCTTTGACCTAATCCTATCTTGATTTGTTTTGGAGTTATGAGGTTAAAGTAGCTTTGTTATTAAAAAAAAGTGTTGTAGTATTTTTTATTTGTGCAGTTTTTTTATTTGTTGTTTTTGGATTATTGCAGCATCAGCAACAAGGACAGCAGAATCAACATTCCTCACAACAGAATTCGCAGCAAGCTGTGACGCAACAGTCGCAGAACCAGCAGCAGGTACTCCAGCAGCAACTGCAGTCTGCGCAGCAACGTATACAATCGGCGCAACAGCAGATCCAGTCCCAGCAACAACAGTTGCAACAGTCTCAACAGCAACAGCAACAGTTGCAATCGCAACAGCAACAGCAACAGATACAGTCACAACAATTGCAACAGCAACACTTACAGCAGCAACAACTGCAACAGCAACAGTTACAGCAGCAGCAACAGCATCATCAATTAGGTCAAGGCTTACACCAACCGCAAGTTACACCGAAGAGCAGAATGCCGAGAGGAAAGGCAGATATGAAGCCGCGTGGGAGGATGACGGCGTACGCCTTCTTTGTTCAGACATGTCGCGAGGAGCATAAGAAGAAGCACCCTGACGAGAATGTTATTTTTGCCGCTTTCTCCAAGAAGTGCGCTGAGAGGTGGAAGGTTGGCATTATTTTATTTTTCATTTATAGATTAACATAGTTGCGTTAAATATTTTAATCAGTAAGATGTAAAATCCCGCACAAAAACTATTCCTTTCTGCTCACCATATTGCATACTGTATTTTTCTATTTATTTTCCTTTCAAGTTGTTTTGCCATGAGTCATTCGCATTCGTTACCGATATTATAGGCGGCATTGCGGCGTCCATTATCGGGGCTAATATTTGTAAATTAAATAAACATATACATTGTGCAGATATTTATGTAACATTGTACATTTGAATTAGTGTCACAGCTGTCCTTATATACAGTGCTAATCTGAGTTGTTTCAGAGTTTTTTTGTAATTTATTTAGTACTGTATTTCAGGATGACTTTAGTTGCATACCATTTGTAAATTTCAATAGCTCTTTTACTAATTGAGTTTGTGGTAACTACGTCTTTCTAATATGGAATATAAAAATGGGAAACGGGACATCATTTCTCAATTACTCAATGCAGTGTTTGGCTATAGTTGATTTATTAGGATAACAGAGCCTGTAGGTATGCCTCGTAATTATTTTGACAGCCTGCCGTATGTAGACTTTCAAATGGTTTTAATAATTTTATTTTTGAATGCCGTCGGTTTTGATCATCTGATATTGTTTGTGGGAAGTCCCGGTCCTTGATTGATCTTTTAAGATCTTAAATTTTTTTGACATGCAGAAAATGCTTTTGATTTCGCATTTTTATCCCCACAAAGTTGATAAACTGTTAAAAAAGGAAAAAAAAATACTACGCGATATTTAAACAAAATACAAGTCTATTTGAAAATCCATATAAACAAAACTATGGAAATTTATTAACAGATCAAGTTGAAACCTGACTTTCTATATTGCGACATGTTTACCAACAAAACAAAAAAAAACATTGATCCCTTACTACACTAGATAACTTGGTAATACAAAAAAAATACAAAAAGGGTGACATTTATTGTATGTACTTGATAAATAAATACAATGATTATGGCATCTATTATTAATATTATGTAAAAAAATATATGTTAATGGGATCAAAGCTTTCAGTAATGTCAAGTCTACAAGATTATTGACTCGAAAAAATTGGCCTATATTTTCTGCCGCTGGCCATTTTAGGGCCTCGATCCCCCGCTGACAATTTTTTGATCAGTGCACACATCTATTACACATAAATATTAAGTAGTATTCACATTCAGTGTATCCTTCATGCTATTTATATATTCTTTCTTTATTTAAAAAATAAACACCGCCCTGCAGCATTTATCGATGCACAATAGTTTAGAAAAACTAAATTTCCATGTGACTGGCTGTGAAAATCGAAGAAATTTCACAATTTTTATACTCAAATAAACATGTAGAATTGTATTTAACACGCAGTACGTTTTTATCCAAAACATTGATTTTTTCCACAAAGAAAACTCTCGATTCAAAATATAATTAATATATCTAAGATGATACTTTTAAATTTTTGTACATCTCCTTATACGAGTTAGCTAAATCAGTATTTTCAGGCATTGCGTAGTAGGTGGAATAATTCAGCCAAATGAATCTCACCCACATTAATGAAAGGTTTCATTTCTATTACTTTATAACAAATGGAGGACTTGAGGAAATGTGGATTGGCAGAATGGTGAATGTTACACTGTGTGAAGTGATTAATTAATCCAGCCAATGACAGCTCCATTATAATTTAATCTAGACCAGGGCTGTCCAAAGCACGGCTCGCGGCTTATATTTGTGCGGCCCGCGAAGTGTTTTTGATCTACAGCAAATACGAAAATTAACTAGTTGCACAGAACATTACATAAAGGTGGAAAATTTTAAAGGATGCAACTTTTTGACCACCTGAATTACACTGACGTGGTAATATTTGAGCAGCGTTTTGCAGATTTTAAAGAATTGGAGAGCGATATATCTCTTTTCTCCCATCCATTAACGATTGCAATTGAAAGCGTTACACTAATTACTAATTGAAATTATGTAATCTACAATCAGACCCCTTTTACAAGGTTAGAACAGAATCTGGAATGGAATTTTTTAAGCTCTTTGGTGAGCGTTTCTCCAAACTAACGAATCTCAGCTTAAAAATGGGGTCGATGACGGGCAGTATCTATCTTTGTGAAAGTGCAATTTCAACTATGAATTTTATAAAATCTAAATATAGGTCTTCACTGTCAGATAAGTCACTTACACACGCACTGTGTCTGGCATCAACTGATATTAATGTTGATATTGACAGAATTTAAAAAAATAAAATTGATGAAGAACCGACTAATAAAATTAAGTATATTATAACAATGACGTCCCTATATTTTTATTTTTTCTTCAAAAAGTTAAAGCGTTTGTTTCTGCGGCCCTCTAATCTATATTATATTATTAGGATTGGCCTGGGATCATATCTGGTTTGGACAGCCCGGCTCTAGACTATTCCTTTCTGGAATTTTTTTCCCTCCGTTGTAATAAATTTCAAATGTTTATCTTTATATCACAGCGATGATCACACCATGCTCGCTATAATCTCTTCCACTAGACCTGACAGTTTACTATTATTTCGGTTGGCATTTAATTTCAGACGATGTTGGATAAGGAGAAGCAGAGGTTCCACGAGATGGCCGAGAGGGACAAGAAGCGCTACGACCTCGAGATGCAGAGTTATGTGCCTCCCAAGGGGGAGAAGGTCGGCCGCGGTCGCAAGAGGAAACAGATTAAAGACCCCAATGCACCCAAAAGATCTCTGTGAGTTCAACATGGTCATGGAACCTTTAATTTATTTTCATTTATCGCTCTTTATTTTCATTTAATATTTTGTACATTATATTAGTAATATTTATGAAGACTTGACAAGAATTTTTTAATTCAATGTATTTTTATGTTGTTTATTTTTTATGGCTGCTAATTTTTTGAATACATATCTACATAACAAATTAAAAAAATAGTATCTTCATATCCATGAAATATTAATTCAAATTTAAATAAAAAATAACCTATTGTATTATAAACTAAATTATTAATGTATTATTTTTGTACTCGGTGGCCCCTAATTGCTTCATGCGGGGGGCGTTACTGTGTTCAATTCCCAGTAAAATCACAATAATTAAATGTGATTTTTTCAAACATTCTTTTTAAAGTTCACTTAATAATTTCTCATTTAGTTAATATAATTTTTTTTTACAAAATATATCATTTTCCTTTTTGTTATACATACAATATATATATATGCATGTACAAGAAAAATCCATCATCGCAAAAGACAAATTGTCATAAAACAAAACAAATTGTCAATAAACGTCAGAATAATCATAAAAATATTACTAAATAGAATTCGGCATAAAAACGATATGCATTCCGTGTTTGTTAAATCCAATGATTTTTTAAAGAATATTTGTGGTGTTTGATGTATAAAAAGAGTAAGAACAATAAAAAAAATGCTGTTAAAGTTTTTGTAATAAACTGTAATTTTTTACAGATCGGCTTTCTTCTGGTTCTGCAATGATGAACGTTCCAAGGTGAAGGCGATCAACCCCGAGTACGGGGTGGGTGATATCGCCAAGGAGCTCGGCCGGCGCTGGGCTGATTGCGATCCCGAGGCTAAGTCCAAATACGAAGCACTCTCCGAGAAGGATAAGGCTCGTTACGACAGGGTGAGTTTCTCTGCCGATCTCCGCAATCATTGCGGCGAGCATCATTCACCTTATCCTAATTTGTATCCGATTTGCAGGAGATGACCGCTTACAAGAAGAAGCCCAAGCCGGTAGTGCCCGTCCCCGAGGAAGAGGAAGAGGAGGAGGCAGAGGAGGATGAGTTTGAGTAGATGCGGCCGTTTCCCACTCGCCCTGACAAGAAATCCTTTCCTGCGCAGGGAAATCCCAAAACACTGTCGGTTGTCCCACCGACGTCACAAAACGCTCTCCCACGGAGATTAGGAATACAATGTGTACCTGTTCATTATTATTACTATTGTTGAACTCGAATTTTTAGTTAATGTGACAATTGAAAACTCTTTTTTACGACGATAAGTGGTGTGGTGACAATTTTTGTGTTTATGGATATTGAAAAATTGTTTATGCGGAGGTGTTATAGTAGCTAGAAATGTTATTAGCGGAGGCTGGAACTGTTTTGGTGTTTCCCTGCATAGTAAGTACAGTACGTCTGTACTTGCATTCCGTAGTCCTCGGGGAACAGTGAAGAATGCGGATCCTCGATCCTTTGTTATAGAATCTCGAGTTTGAAGTCCGAGTGTCTTTGTTGATTGGAGATGGAATATGTAAATATAAACTTGTATTTTTTTTTCTATGAATTGCCGAAAATCGAAACCGAAGTAATATAGGTGTCGGTGTAAGTGTAGGTTTAAAGGTATTACTTCTTGACCTTTTGCCGATAACTCGTGAATCAAGAAGATATGTTGCACCGCATGTTCGGTTACCAGATCTCAAATCTATTTTGTAGGAATTATTGGAAATAATTATACGAGATAATTGGTTGATGGGATGCCCAAGTGCTTTAGTGATTCTAAAAATGAATATTTTGGATGCGTCGACACTTTGACTGATGCAATAATTGTACAATCTATATACCTATCCATGATACAAAGGAACTTTCCCGGACATTTGGTGTTTTGTAAGTAAACTGTTTACAGGATTTGGCATTTTACTTACGTCCCCCATAACAAGAGTGCTATTTTAGATTTTCTCCAATTCTCTGTGTATTGTTAGTATTATAAAAATATTACATGTAAGTTTCTTCTTTCAAATATTTCCCGACTGCTCTGTAAAATTACACTCTAAATATCGGTTAGTGCTTGGCTAACTCGATTCCATTATTACATATGTAATAAACTTATCGATTTGTTTTGTTACTCGGTAACTTACATGTTCAAATTTATTTTATTTGTTAAAAATGTTTAGCTAAAAGGAAATTTGCTCAACACCTGTAAGATTATCTGTCTAGTATTTCACACGAATAATTTACTACAATTTGATCAAGATAGTTTGGTTCCTTGCTAATTGATCGGTAGAATAACTTGTGCGGATAATCTTAAAGGTGACTCCAAAGCTCTCTAAATTAAAGGTGTTTTGCTTTATTTAACACTTAAATGTATAAATAATAAAATCAATTGTTGCCATGCCTTTCCGAACATTTTCTAGATTAAATACCTTTAAAAATGAATAGTATGTTTAGTTTGGAATTGTCTGCGAAGTGGAGGGAGAATGACGGTTAACGCCGAGTGTGGAACATCCCTCACATTGTGTAGCGCGGAGTCTTGTATCCGTAGTGAAGGCTACCCAATTAGAGTATTAATTAAAATAAATTATTTCTGTTGTTTAAAGTGTATAAATACACCATATTGGCGAGTGTGCTCTGTTTGCAGAGCGCTCACTGGTGGCTTCAGATTCAGCCCCGTGCTGGGCTGTGTTCTATTCAACTTGTTTCTGTCAGAGGAATTTCTAGACTTAAATATTTCTTTACATAGCATTCTGCGCTAGTTGACATGTATGAAATTCTTTTTATTCCAAATGAAGTCAGTTTCATATTGACCACAAAATGTACACTTAGTAAAAGTAGACGCTAGAAATTTATTTCTAGTATTTTTTGTTAGTATGTCGGAATTCCTTAGAACTGGACGACTTGACAAATATTTGTTTTGCATACTCGCAGAGTGTTTTCTTTGTTCCAAATTATTATTTTTATATGAAATATGTAATGTGATTCATTATGAATTTGTTGGTTTTTTTAATATCTATGAAATAATTCTGGAGAAGAGCATATAAATTTATGTTTTAAACCCATTTAATGGATTTTGTCAGATCTATTGACAACCACTATGTATTATGGTAAGAACACTAAGCAATGTTTAATTTTTATCTTTTAAGCTAAATAAATTTTCAAAAATGTGTGTCTATTTCATTTCAAATAAGTTATATTTATGAATTTGGTGGATCCTTTGCGTAAATGCCCCACGAATGAACATCAATTACGCAATAATTATGTATAATTTTTTTTAGATTCATTTTTATAATAAAGATACCATTATTGAATGTTCCGAAAGTGATGAAACCGGTCACTGGTTATTCCAAATTTGTGAATGTATCACATGCCTTTTATTTATGGTGAACGGGCATTTTTGCATCATGCGAATGTGGTTGGTAAATAATCAAAATTGAAAACAAACATAATGGACATCTTCTTCTTCGATGGCGCTAAAGCCATCGAAGCCTTGGCCTCTGTCAACTTTTGCCTCCAACTCTGTTGTCCTCAGCAGCCATTTTCCAATTTGCAACTTGTAGAAGCTGTGCTGCATCTTTTTTTACTTCATCCTCTCACCTCAGTCTAGGTCTTCCAATCCTTCTATTACCCCCTTGATGTCCAGTCATGACTCTCTTAGTTACTCGCGCATCAGGCATTCTTTGTATGTGTCCGGCCCATATCACCTTAAGCAGTTTTATGTGGGTTTAGATACTAGGGGATTCATATATTGTGTACAATTCGGCATTTTGCCTAATGCGCCACTCTTCTCCATCTTTTGCGGGACCACAAATTCGGCAAAGTACTCTCCTTTCAAATATATCCAGCATCTCAACGGACATTACTGTCAGGGTCAGTGCCTCTCATCCATACGCCAATACAGTCCTAATAATGGTCTTGTACAGGGTTATCTTCGTTTTCCTGTGGACGCTTCTTGACTTAAGCACTGGCAGAAAGGAGAAATATGTTCTGTTGCTCGCCGATATTCGTTTCTTTATTGCTGTAGTTTCCTTGTTACATTCTGTGAGAAGAGAGCCTAAGTAAGTGAACTGGTCGACTGCCTCAAAGGAGTAACTATCTCTGAACTGCACGCTACATCTTGCTCTGGATGGGTTTCGGCTTAATATAAACTTTGTTTTATCTTCATTAATTCTCAAGCCCAGCTCGCGCGCAGCGGTTCCCATAGGGTAGAAGATTTCCTTAAGGATCTTCCAACTATATTTAGGAAAAAACCCACTTGTTTTTTAAATCATTTGAATGGATCCGTAGCATGTCATAACAAAATAAATTGTTTTAATTAAATTACATATTTAAAAGCTTCAATCAAATATATTTATGTAAAGAATCACTTGGCAAAGCGCCCTTGAGGTATAATACGACGAAAATGGTGCTATATAAGTTATCCATAATAATCTGCATATCTGACTACTCTTAAAGCATATATATGGGAGCCAGTATGGATTAATGTTTTACGGATGACATGTTCTAGCACTAAGTTACACACATTGCATTTACAATTACCTAGGGACTTGAGCAAGGGGATAGCCTGGCACATAATGGACAACACAAGTAAATTCAAGCAATAAAATATAAAACAGATAACAAGGAAATTGAATTTTGAATCCACTAAAAATACATTTGAGGAGAATATTTAAGAAAAAAGACATGAATTGAGATGGAAAGAACAAGATGATGGTTATATTCTATGTTTTTTATAGTAGATAAATCATATAAAAAATTGTAATGATCTTCCATAAAAAAATTTCACTAGAAAACTTGAATTTTTAAAAATTTTCATTCCGAGGTACAAATAAAAAAAAAAAGTGAAATTTAATATTGGATGTTATTAAGTTGTGTGTAAACGCAAAAACCATCGATGACCTGTCCTTTCATTCATCGCACCATTTTGCAAATATCGCGAGCACCTTTGCCAGCTTTATTTCCTCTATGGAATGTAAACAGAATGCGGTGTCGAAATTACTCACTTTCGTCTACTTGACATTCCATTTTGAAGGCTTTTAATAAAAAATAAAATATATGTTCCGTTAAAGCAAGCACAATGTCTCATAGACCAAAAAATTACTTTTGGAGCTAATTTTTTGATTTGGAAAAAAATGGACATCACCTAATACAATAAATTGTAAGAATATTTATGAATACTTAAGAAATTCCCACATAAAAAATAATGGGAGCTTAGATTTTAAAGACATTAAATTTATGAGGGATTAATTTGTTCATAAACAAATAATAATGTATTTAACATATTAAAATAAAATAAAATCACTTTGTTTTTATGTACCACTTATATTTTTATAATTTTACAGCCAACTAGTTTCGGCATTACTATGCCTTCTTCAGGGTTAATTACAAACTAACATAACATATATAAAATTTCAAAGTGAGGGTAGAGTGGGCGTGGCTTCGAGAGTAGAGAAGAGAGGGGGTTTGTGTGTGAAGAATGCATAGTATTGCAAAAACTAGTTGGTTGTCAAATTATAAAAATATAAGTGGTACATAAAAACAAAGTGATTTTATTTTATTTTAATATATCAAATAATAATGTTCCACAAAGTAAGTGCATCAAACATCAAAAATAAATAATAATGTGCCTAAACACAACCTCTAATTTCTGTGTCTGATGAAGAATACAGTTCTGTGTGTTAAATAGAACCAGAACCCTAGAAGAGTGTTTTAGACCCAATGGATACTCTGGTAAAAATCCTGAAAAAAGAAATTGACTTGAGATAAGTCTAGTTGTATAGTGGTTGAAGCGTTTGTGTACCATTCTTGAGGTCCTGGGTTCGATTCCTGGCAGGGGGGACGTGAAATATTCATTTTAGAGGTGGTCATCCATTGCGATATTTCACTGTTCCTGGACTGGCACCTGCGGTGCTATTCTGAATCTTCTATACCCCCTAGAGCATTGGTTCAAAACCAGCTATCCGCAAGAGCTGAAATATGGTCCGCTAAAGATAAAAAATTTGTTTTAAATTATTAATCCCTTAATATGCGGTCTGAGTAGTGACGATGAATCGATTGAAAGTGATATGCGTGTAGCTTTGAGACTTGTATAGAGCTCAAAAATCATATTCCCGCAAACCGAATTATTTTTTTTACTAAAACTGTGTTTTCTGTTATAATAGTGTAAATGCATGCTACTTTTGAGTTTAACAAATATGTTTAAAGTTTCTTTTTAGATTGCCAGTTTAATTTTTTTTAACCTTATGGTCCCTGCTACAGAAATTAATGTGGTATCTGGTCAAAAAAGGTTGGGAACTTAGAGCCACTGCCCTAGAGAGTGATTAATTTGGGGATTATAGATTTTTTCATGCGCTTACATTTTGCTTCATATATAACCACACTGATGATTAAACAATAAATAAATATGAACACGTGAAATCAAACATGTTGATTTTCATTAAGAACATTATTGCAACCTTAAATATTACTCAAAACACTTAATTAGATTGAATTGACTAAACCATATTAGTCACACCCAGCTGGTGGTTAAAGAATGACTAAATACGCGTTGGGCATGACTAAGTGTTTGCCCAGTGTGTATTTATTGAATTTTTGGGGCTCATGTGTCAATGCATATTGTATATATTGTTTATTTGCCCAATAAATTATTGATTGCCGAGCTTCGCAAGGACTCTGTCTTCAGTCATTTTCCTATAAATTTACAGATCTTTTTAAGTACTAAAAATAAATGTGTAATGGTCAGCGCGTTTGCCTACCATTCAAGAGGTCTCGGTACCAATGCAGTGCCCTATTCACTATTAGGTGCGGAAAGGGAATAATGAAAAAATTAATTAATTTATGTTTTAAATATTTGTATCGAAGAAAATGTATTTATTGTAAGGTGATGTAAATAACTATGAACAATTTTTTAATCTATCATTGAAAATTATTCAAAAAGAGGTTTTTCTATTGAATGTGGTTTCTTTATAAACACAAAGCATCAAGAGGTTGAAATTTATTGCAACAGAGAGGGAAAACATTTTTGAGACGGGAATATGGAAGTCTAGGCATTTATGACCTGTCATTGACTGGTTTGAGTTACCACTTTCCTGGAACTGAGATAATCATGTATATAGCCCTGTGTACAAACTGGTAATGATGTGAGCAGTGTCATTTAGTAATGGATGGGAAAAAGTGGGTCCAATCATTTATAGTTTATAAAACGCGCGATTATGGATCCTTTCCAATATTCAAGTCAATTTATACCTAGTTAGTAGGTTACCTAGTTGGTAGGTTCCGTTACTTCTGCTGTGAGCACCTCATCCGCTCAACTCTTCTATCTGTTGACTTTTATGAAGAAAGAGCTGAAATTTTTATTGATGTGAGTGAGATTCATCTAGCTGAATTATTTCACTTACTAGGCAATGCCTGAAAATATTTTTCAATTTGATAATTATTTTATCCCAGTTAGTTGAATTCGTCCGCCTCGTGGTGTAATGGCATGACATGAAATATTTATCTAAAAGGGTGTTTTTACACTGGAATATTTCATAGTCCCTGGACTGGTACCTGAAGCGTAAGACTGATCATCTTACCTTCATGTAACAAAAATAATCAAGATACGCTTCAATTGGTGTACGAAAGAAGTGCCCTTTGCGAAGAATGAGTTGATTCAACAATATTTTGTGAGTATGTCCAAATGTTTATGGCAAGTCTGGATTTCCCTCCCTTGCGAGTGTTGTTTATTGCAACAACCCTCTCTGTGTACATTTAGAGGTTTTCTTGATTTTGCAACATTTGATATAAATGTTTTGAGGATTTACTTCATTTGTTTACGTTTTTTCAATGGGTGTTCAAGTACACACCTTCTATTTTTTTACTTGGCTTATAATAGTAAAAGGTCTTAAACGATTTTATTTTCTGCCTATCAATGACTTTATCTTGATTTATATAAATACTTGAAAAGTAATTGGCAAATAGATCTACCTTTTCCTTATCACTGTTTGCAGTTTGATTTTCCATGAATGGGTGACCTGAGGAATTGATTACATTTTGAAAGAGTACTAATGTGATTCCAAAATACTTTTGGATTTGTTTGTATGGACCTTTCAGTCTTTGTTATATATTTTGAATAACATTGACTAGATAAATGTTTACGTAGATCAGAGAAATACATGTAATCGTTTTCAGAACTAGTGGATTAATTTTTTAAATGGGTAATTTTTAAAAAGTGTATTTGTTTCTTTAGGAGAGCACTAAATCATACAGGATAAGAAGAATTTTGTTTGACAATAATTATTGGGACAAATTTTTAAATACTTTCATAAACACACTAGTTTAATACATTTACAGCATCATCAATATTTTCCGAGTTGTAAATAGGAGACCAATTGAAAGATAATAGAAATTTGTCTATATTATTATAATCGGCATCTTCAAAGTTATATTTATTTATGCTTTATTAAGTTAGTTCATAACATCTTAAGAACTAATATAAACTTTTAATAACATTACAAATTTTTTATCAAAATTTCTCAATAACATATTTGATACATATGTTGACAACTGTTTGTTTTCACTAATACTGGATAGAATATTAGCTATGCTAGATGGGTAATGTGGGTCCGGAGGTACCAATGGATCATATTATTGACTGATATTTACATTATCGCTATTTGATATTACAAGATCAAGTATTCTGTTATTTTCATTTGTTATTTTTGCGTTATTTTATTAAATTGTTTGAGATTAAGTAATTGCAATGTATCCACAACAACTTGAGCTTTGGGAGGTAGATTTGGGGTACAGGTTAAGTTTGACCAATTACTATAAGGAAGATTATAGTCACCAAGTAAAATAATTTGGGCCCCTGGATATTTAAGTCTTAAGCCTTCAACTGTATCACAATGTTCAGAGTATATTTCGATTAGAGCTTGAGGAGGAATGTACGCACACATAATTATTATTTTGTAATATTGAAATTAATTAGGAATGCTATTTGTTTTACGTTTTGGTTTTTAAAAATCAGCCTTTGTGTGTGAAAAGTGTTTAAAATTGCGATAAGCACTCCACCTCCCATTGATTTTTCACAATCCAGCCTGTATAAATTATAATTAGTGAAGCGAAGATCTTGTTAGAATGCCAGGTCTCAGTTGAACAGAAGGCGTCATTGTCCAAAGATGGAAAGGTTTGTTTTGATGGGGCCAATTTTGTGCGCAACCCTCGGACGTTCTGGTAAAGTATAGATATATTTGAGATACGTTTTTTGTCTTATTTATGATTTTCGGACAGCCATTTAAGTAAGTAGTTAAGTTTGTTTCACAACTTTGCATCCAGTTTTCAAGAGTTTTGCGAAGGTTATTGAGATAGTTTCTTTTGGCTATTGTTATATCTGTAGAGAGTTTATAAGGACTGTTATTCTCCCTCAATTTTTGACGAAAAAAAAATATCACTACCTTGGCTTGTGTTTTGTCGGGGAATATAACCTTTAATGGCGGCTGCTTTTCCGTAAGTTTATTTTTTCCAAGCCTAAACACTTTTGTATTTATATGCCCCAAAATATTCTTAATGATTTTCCCAGCCTTGAGATTGCCCACCGAAGAGCTTTCATCAACATTATTATATAATGTTGTGCTCCATTTTTTCGGGTTGGTTAATTTCCATACTTTTCTGAAGTAGGTTGGTTGCTAATTTTTGTGTCCAAGGACAGTTCCAAAAGTCTGATTTAATTTTGAAGTATGGCTAGTGTGTTTCTCTCAACGATATTTGATCTTGAAAATTGTCCGTACACTTATTTCAGTAAAAGTTCAGATTTTTCCAGTTTTTGCAGTAAAATGCAAAAGCATTGGATACATTTTGTTTTAGATGAATTAAGTTCAGAACATTTAAGACAAATTTTGTCACTGTATCCATCGCATTTTATTAATTTATCTTGCTGCGATAATTCATTACAAGTTGCTACAGTAGCTCAACATCGTTAATATGTTTTTAAATTTTAAATGTTACAAATAAACTTGCAAGGATTTTGATTTTAAATTTTACGCCGTACTTTTTTAGTCCGCAATTATGTGAGCATTCATTTAAATGACAAAGCTTATATTCTTTAAATTTCTTATTCTTGTTTCTAAGAGCCAAAATCACTCGCAAACTAGTGGAGGCGTATAAAAAAAAAAAAAAAGTACTGACCAATCAGACAAGCAGAAAATGAAAAATGACCTCACGGCCGGCCAATGGAGATAATTCAATTTGACCAATCAGATAGTGAGATTTCTTCTTGGCAACAATGTATTTTGTGAATAAAATCAAAAGATTTAAGCGTTTTTAACATGGAATTAAATTTAACATCACAACTGGATCACTTCACAAAAAACAAGTTGCTTATTCTGACAGCCGATATAGAAATCACCATCTAGATCACTTTTGAATTCACTATCACTATTTTTACTAATTTTAAAACGATTTTGAAATAGAAACAATGTTGTATGATGTTATAGGTACTTCAAACTTTATTGTTGTATGGATTCAAATATTATTTTATTTTCACGTTTTGTGATACTGGCTTGGTTTCGGATGTAATAAAAAATATAATATAATTATATGGTGTTGTTAGATTACTGATTAAGAGCATAATATCCTGAACGAGAAAAAAATAAATTTGAACACTATGTTCAACTGCTCAATCAATATTTTTTCAAGCTAATACTAAATCCAAAATGGCAAAAAAAAATATTCAAAATGTAATATTAAATATTAAAAATAAGAATATGGAATTAAGAATAGTCTAATTCAATGGTAAAAAGATGCTGACAAATATACATTTTTAAGTTTTGTATTAAAATTATCATTGTTTTACGGATTGAATTTTAAAATTTTAACAATATTATTTTGCATAATAACTTTAAATACCTATTATATTATGTATTACCTACATCTGGGGTGCTATTCTGGATCGCTCTCGCGGCCGTAAAAAACACTTTTATATAAGTGAATAGCACCGTTAGGGTGGTATTTGAGTCTTCTCTACCCCCCTAGAATGGTTAATTTTGGAATTTTAATTTTTTGGATGCGATGAAACTTTGCCTTATATAATGGTCACACCCAATGATTAAACTTCAAATGATGAGAAAAATAGTTTAAAAATGGAAAATAAACTAATATAGCTTATCAACAATATTTTGAGTCTGTCCAAATTTTTGTAGACAAGGACTGGATTCAACTCCCTGGGGAGCTGATAACATTAACATATTACAACAGAGATGAAGAACATTTCAGAAAAGGTAATATAGAAGTAAATATGGGCAGAATGGTGAATGTTACGCAGTGTGTAAAGTGGCCACTTAAACCAGCCAATGACAGGTCATAAGCCCTGTAGATGCCTAGACTTCTATATTACCTTTTCTGAAATGTTCTTCATCTCTGTTGTAATATGTTAATAATATAGCTTAGTCAATTCAACCTAATTAAGTGTTTTGGGTAATGCTTACGGCCGCAAAAATGTTCTTAATGAAAATCAACATGTTTGATTTCACGTGTTCATATTTACTTGACGTTTAATCATCAGTGTGGTCATACATAAAGAAAAATGTAAACGCATGCGAAAAATAAAAATCCCCAAATGACTCATTCTCTAGGGGGTAGAGAAGAATTCAGAATAGCACCCCAGGGTGTAAACAACATAGCTAGTAAAAACTAGTAATATGGGTATTTATGGGAATGAGATACCATGAACTGTGAAGAATGCACCTTCATCCCATGAGTTTTCAAGAAGCATCTGAAGTGTTAGTACTTTTCCTTACGCCATTAGCTGTGTTTCCCACAATTCCCCATCCCTGTCGTCATGAAATTTATTTAAAAAGTGTATTCACATACCCTTCATATGTCCTTGGACGGGCTCAATAAGTAGCACTTGCTACTCAATAGATGTTGCCAGTATGCCAGTCGCATGACGCAATGTGGGGGGAGTGATCACCCCTTTAAGCCAATGCTCGAGCACTCGGATGTAGTACTCCTTAGCAATCGTGTGTATTTAATGTAATCTAATCAGACATGTATTATTATAATAAATTCAAACTCTACTTCCATTATCCTTTCTTTGGCTACATTAAGTTATTCCAATAAAAAATAATTTATTTTACAGGAGAGCGAAAAGATTAATAAAAACCTTATTTGTTGGGGTTCATGGATTTTATAAAATGGGTTTTTAACTAATGTAATTTTTATTTTTACATCCAATCACAGAAAATAAGAAATAAAACTTCTACTTTGTATATTGTTAAAACATTCCTTTCTTGAACTGACAAAAACGAGCATGTTGCAGTAATCGTTGCATTTTAACTGTTTTTTTGCCACCGTGATCCCATATTTATTTTCTATAATCTATAAGACAGGGAGTCACATTTTGTCATTATTTAATATGGTAGAAATCCGCTGATCTGAATATCAGTTATCCGGATAGCCAAATATCCAAATAGTATCTGGAATAACAAATAAAGAAGACGTTTTTAATTAAAATTTAATTGTGCAAATAACTTTATTTAAGAATTCAATGTGATTATAATTCGCTGCATTATTTCAAAAGCAATAAAATCTGGCACTCATTAATCACAATAGTTTTTTTATTTTTTTATAAAGGAGTTGCATATTTTTTGCCTTGCTTATTATGTACAAGGCTTATATTAACTGCAAAAGGTATGTTCCTTCTAATTTCTCTGACTGAGTGTGAGGATCTGGTGGTGGAAACTCATACAGGAGAAGCCGGACATTGACAAGCATCAACAGACCTTCCGTTCCATTTTGAGACCGTTCGGCATTTTGTGTCCTATTTTTATTTATTTCAACAATCCGGATAGTTGGAGTTTTACTGTATTCTATTCAGGAGAAAAAAATTACATTAATATCTTGAAAATCCAAAAAATGCAATACGCCTGTTTTAGCCATGTGTACCCTTCATATGATTTATATTGGCTATTTATATTTATTTTTATTGCCAACTGTAAATGAGTTTTATGTTTATTATTGTTTTGGGTTGGATGGAAGAAATTGATGGAAAGTTTCTCATGGTTTATTATTTCCTTTTACATACATACCTTATCTTCATACCTCCATAATCCATTGAGACATAATTTGTGAATGCATATCATCGGGATCGTAGAACAACGTGCAAAAATGCGACATTGACTTTCTTTTATATTTGATATAGAAAAAGTTATGTAAAGGTTTTTTTTTCAGGTTTGAAAAAAATATATATATGTAACCGACCAAAGTATCAAATGATATACTTTTGTACCTATCAAATGTGACATAAAGTGTCAAAAAAAAATTAAATCGCTCTCACGTAAAGTTGAAGAAAATTACATGCGTCATTGTTCTATGATCATGACGATATGTAATTACTTTTTCATTTCCTTTGTACAAAATAATGTAATATGTCATTGTATTTCTTGAGTTATTCAAAATAAAAGTCAGTTGTAAATTTGCAGTACACAATATTTATTTAATAAAAAAATAATCGCTTTCACGAGAAGGGTTTTTAATAATGGAATGATATCTATAAATTTCGCACCTTAAAGGCCAAACAAAATCAGACATTATAAAATTTATATCTATCTTTATAAAAATCACTTTCATAAATCTGTATCATATTTTTATCACGCTTATATTTACTTACATCGTAACAGCACATCGAATGTTCATCTCCGTCAGCTCATTTACCAAAATAATTTTTATATCTTTTCTTTGTAAATAGTCACGACGGCGCTTACATAGGGGTTATGTAAGGTGCCGCAATTACCCTAGAGAAGGGTGAGTTAATATTTTATACATATACATCAGCCTAAACATCGTATTCATAAGACTGAATGAGTAATCTGAAATCTAAGCGCATTGCGTCGTTCAAGATGGAATGAGGGGCGCAATGCGTCGCGAGGGTGTATCAACAAGCAGTTATAACAGGGGACTACTGAGGCGTACTGTCGCATCCCTCGCTGGATCCAAGCGCTATGACATTCCCGAGGACGGGTCGTCTCCGTCTGACTGGAAAACCTCGCGTTTGTCCAAGAAAAAGCTGTCAAATCTCACCACTTCTTCTTCTTTGGGGATGTTCTTGGAGTAAGGATCTGCATTAAAATTCTCGTCTCGGGTCGCTTCTTCCGAATCTTCGTCTCTGAAGTCTTCAGATATATGTTTAGTATTAAAGGAGGGGTCTTCCTCCTTCAGGAAGGCTTCAATCTGGTAGTTGTGTTTGGGATGCTGACTGGAGTCTCTCGCCAGGCGCTGCAGGACGATGGTAAGATGGCGGCGGACGTAGGCCTCACGGGGGGCGAGGAGGGCTGCCCTGCGCAGGCAGAGAGAGGCAGCCTTCAGCCTCCCGCGCTCCACCAGAACCACACACAGGTTGTGCAGACCTTGCACATTGTCAGGCTCCAGTTGTAGGATACGGCGGTAGCACTGAAATCACACGTATTTTAAATTAGCTAATAGTAATAAAATAAAGTTTTACTCTATAATGATAGGATAAAACTTGATAGTAATGACTATCATCATCAAACTCGTCACGATCATCTGTTACAGGAAGGTAAGGTGATCACCTTAGTCTTATGCTTCAGGTGCAGGGTCCAGGGACAATGAAATACTTCAATGGAAAATCACCTCTAAAAACAAACATTTCATGTCAACCAACTTGGGATCGAACCTGGGGTCTCAAGCGTGGTAGGCAAACGCGCCAACCACTACACACCGGGACCGACATTTTTCGACTTTTTTTTTTTTTCTGAATTTTTACCTAAGAGCAGCCATCGAGTCAAAAATATAAGTCCAGGATACTGATTCTGTTTCACACACATAACTGTATTCTCCATCCGCCCGGACACAGACAGTTTTATACTAAGGCGTGTAAAAAAAAAAAAAAACAACTTCTCCGATTATTAATTATAACATCGGCCTTGTGGTGTAATGGTCAGCGCGATTACTTACTATTCAAGGTCTCAGGTTGGATTCCCGACATGGTTTATATAATATAATATTTATTTAAAAGGGTGTCTTCACACCAAAATATTTCATAGTCCCTGGACTGGTACCCGAAGCGTAAGACTGATGTCTTACGCTTCGGGTGATCACATCTTACCTTAATGTAACAAAAAAATATGATTAAGATACACCGCGATTGGTGTACCAATGCAGTGCCTTATACACCATTGGGTGCGGAAAGGGAATGATAATGATGATGATGAATTATAATAGAGTTTAGGACATGACAATTAATAATGGAATTGCATATAATAATAACAAATAAAAAAATAATTATATTACAAGCGTTCTTACATTTTCTGCAGCATCCAAATCTTTGATGGAGTTGATGTAGATGTCTCCAAGCAGGATGAGTCCCTTGACATGGTCAGGGTGTCTCCTCACCAGGTGGTTGAGGAAGGGAGCCGCCTCCAAGGGTCGGCGCTGGTCAGCCAACAGTAGGGCCAAGTTGAAGAGTGCCGAGCGGAAGTCACTCTTCAGGTGGACAGCAGATCGGAACCAGCGCTCCGCGCCGACTGCATCACCTTCATCCATGCTGAGCATGCCTAGGTTGAAATGGACTCGCTCATTTGTACCTAAAATTATTTTTAAAATTTAGGAAAAACTATAATTTAACAATGTTATTGGAATGTCCTACACCGGTTGCTTACTTACTTGGCTAATATATATAATGATACTGATTTTAAATAATCTTTGTTACAATTTTTTTAAGTATTTCAATGATATATTTTTAAGAAAAAAATTACGGTAATTGCATATTTATTGAAATAGTAAACAATTTAATTTTACAAATAACTAAAGAAAAAATAAAATCTAATTGGTAATGACAGAAATGAACATTTTTAACCTCACATTCAGTTAACCCATATTCTCCTGGATTTAGAAATACTTATCCAAATGACGCGAAATTCTAAATGCTGTACACAAATACATACAGCAATACAAAACCTTCACTTGAATGGTGTCCTCATGAGTAAAAAAGATTAATTTTAATTTTTGTTATAAAACTGTTTTTCATGGAAAATAGACTAAATACATAAATTTTTTGGTATTGCAAAATATGTGATACGGGAAGTTGGATTTATTGACCCACCAAATGAAGAATATATTGCGGATTAAACTTCCAAAATAAATTTGGCATATGTACATTTGATAAATTTATTTTGCATTTTTTCATTTTCTTGCAGTTTTTCTTCGATAGATAGTGATTAAATTCTATGAGATATCCCAGATAGTGTAATCCTAACCCAAATATTTTATAAATGATTTATTTCTTATGTTTTCCGAAATATTACTTTATAGATTTATAGTATAATATTTCTGGAGTAGGGGTATATACATTTTCTTATTTTTGGAAATGTGAAATCAAAGTCTCAATTTAGAAAACTTATAATGAAGTTCTCTAAACAATATTTAAAAAAGTACACAAAAATTGGTTTTAGCATCATAAAAAATTAAAAAAGCAAAACATAAGTTAGTAAGAAATCTGCCTCTGAAATAAATCTGTGTCATCTTCACCAATGGAGTTATAATTTATTAGATTACTAGGCACAAAGAGCAAGCACATGTGATCCGCACATGCCTTTTGTTTAAGTGATATTACAAAAAACGGACATAAAACAATGACGAAAGTTGCAAATTTTAGCAATAAAGATATTTCAGATATGTACTCTGTAACCTCAAATGTGAGTGAGTTAAAGGTTTAAAAAATAAATTGTTTGAAAATTGTAATCAAAAACTTTTGTACTTACCGTCTTTCTCAAGTAATTTTAGCAGTCTTTCCCTAGCTACTTTCCGGAGTTCTACTCTGCCTAACTCTTGTAGTAAAATAGCCGAGTTGAGCAGCGCCTGTTCATGGTCGGGGTCAAACTCCAAGGCCTTATCTAGGTATGCTAGGGCTTGAGAAGCCTTTCCTTGTTCCAGGAATACCACACCCAGCTAGAACATTGAAATGATAATATAATTTTTGAAGCAAAATTATTCATTTTGACTAAATTATTCAAATTTAGTATGTGAAAAATGGTATAAAATAAATAGCAACTTACATTGTAATATATATCTGGATTATTACTATCATACAAAAGAGCTCTTTCGTAAACTTCTTGAGCTTCTTTGGTACGATTTAATTTAATGAGGATATCACCTCTGTTGATGTACGCTTGAGTGTAATCAGCTCTCATGCTGATCGCTTGTCGGTAAAGCAGATCGGCTTCCTCTAACCGTGTTGTGTTACGAGATATCAAATTAGCCAAGTTCAAGAAAACATTAAGATGATTTGGCGCTATTCTGGCCTGATAAGATTCTCCCGGTTTAGCCTTTGGCAGTAGAGATTTTGCCCGTAAATAAGCTTCTTCAGCTTCCTTAAACATCTGGAGGTGATTGTAAGTTCTCCCAACATTTATGTGGGCCCCCACATCATCCTGTTGCACACTCACAGCTTTGTTGAAGTACTGGAGTGCTTCTGCATACTTCCCTTCAGCTTCTAAGGCGTGTCCTACATTATTGAAAAGCTTGGCGTTTCTTTGGTTCACCTTTAAACCTGACATGAAGATGGTATATTCGGATTCCCAATCCCAATTTCTAAGATACGTTTTTGTGCCATGAACGATTAGTAATACACTGACAAAGGCACAAGCAATCTTTTTACTCTTCTTTTCAGCTAAAACCTGGCACCCATAGGCAACCAGCATGCAAAATCCCATAGATGGCATGTACAGAACTCTCTCAGCAACGACAAATCCCACGGGGAAAAACAAATTTGAAGCTGGCAAGAATGGTAGCACCAACAAAGCGAGACCCTGTAACAGAGAAAAGAACAAATTAATTAAACATTTAAACATAATTATTTTACATTAATATTTCAACGGTAAGTTTCGAGAGGTGTAGAAATGTTTTATGGGTGAGGTTTCATTTGAGACCATAATCAGAAAAGATTGATCAAATCGCTAACATGAATTTTTAATGTTTTTTTAAAAAATAAACTCTTTTACAATCTGATTATATAGATGAATAATAGTGCAAACTGATTGACAATATACATATAAATGCTATAATTCATCACTGTAGTTCGGCCACCTGCCCCATTGTGATAAAATTATTTCATTATCATTCCTTGTTCATGAGAAAATAACTAGAAAAACAAGAGTCTTAAAATTAAATACCACAATGAGGAACTTCAGCCCTACGGAAAAATGAATACAAAAAATATTTTCTTACACGCGGTAAAAACTAAAGCATTAAATTATTTACCACGTGCAAGAAAATATTATACGGCAAAGTTTCTTGAAAATTTTCAAAAGAGTATTAAAAAATATTTTTATAAAATCGAACTACTTTGAATGACGTCACTAGTTCATATGATTCAACCAATGATAAGAGAGTTGTGAAAGACTTCCAATCCATACCAATCGGCAGAACAGAAGCGGAAGAGAACTAGTGACATCACACGCAGAGGAATTTCAGAAAAACAAAACTTTAAAAAATCATTGCGCTGATAAAATAAAAATAAAAATTTTGGCTTACTTTAGTCTACAAACAAATAACTTATTTTTTTTAATCACTGAACTTCCTCATTAGGTGAGTTGCATAACATAACTCATAGCTGAACATCAAACGTACTAAGTACCGGGAATTATTATTAATTATTATCATCTCCCTTTCCGCAAACAGTGGTGCAGAAGGTACTGCATTAGTAAACCAAATGCAGAGAGATCATTGGTAACATGAAGGTAAGGTGATCAGTCTTACACTTCTGGTACCAGTCAGGGAACAAGAAAATATTGCAGTTTAAAAAACCATCAAAATCAATAGTTCACGTCCACTCGAGAGCAGCCATCGAGTTCATCGAGCAAACACTTGGGAAGGGTTCTAGTTCTATTTCACACAAATAATTGTATTCTTCATTCTCCTTCATACATATTATTCTACTTTACATAAATGTGTAATTTTTTTATATTTCTACAGTGGTAATGAATTTATTGTATAAAATAATTGAAAGCAGACATTTATTTCCAGGTAAAAAAAGTTGAAAGACAATAAATATTAGAGACGGATTTAATTTAAGCGAAAAAAAGATAAGTATATGTCCGATTGCTGATTTAACCCTTTAGGACTTGAGTTTTGCTTAATTAGCTGTAAGTCTTAAATGACCATCTTCGAAGAGGCGATTTCTTAAACTTTAATGAAAATTATTTTAGAACTTTTAGCATAAAATAAATAATCAAGGAAAAAATAATTATTAAACTAATTTGTTCATTAAATAACCATTTTTAAATTAGAGATCAATTGATAACAGAATAAATTACCATGAAGAGAACTGTAGAGTGGTGCCTGGATTGTGTGCGACAGGCACAGACGACTAGAGCAAAGACAGCCGTGTAGGCCAATATTGTGCTGACGTTCCGGGAGTCGAACCAACTCTCCACCAGGGGCACGGTACCCATAGTCCAGTCACAACACAGCTCGCTAGGGAGAGCCAGGAGCCACAAGTTGACAGAAACCAGATAGTTGTACGTTAGTTGGCGGGCCGGGGTTGCTGCTACTGATGCGGGGTTGTCAAATCTGAAAAACAAAACAAATTATATGATGAATCAATCACTGTGAACAGTAAAAGTAACCAAGAAAACGGATTGATTTTAAAAGAATGCTTTTTTGATAGAGCATAAATAATATATGTTATATTGCTTTTCTAAAATTCATTTCTATATGACGGACCTAAACTATATAACCAGATTTCGTGTGTTTGGAAATCTGATAAACCATCAGTATTGAAAAAGTGAATTACGATTTGGTTGACAGGCATTGGAAGTAAGGAATCAGAAAATTTACCACAAGAATTATTTATAAATAGTTATTATGTACCTACACTATAGAAAAAAAGTACATGGAAGCGACTCTTGTCAAAGTAATAGGAGAACCCCTTTGGATACATGGAACAGATCAACACCCAGAGCGATGTTGTTCAGCATAGCGGTAGCTCTTCCAACAGGCATAACCATCGGCATATGAAACAATCTATGCTAACACTGTCTTAGGTAATTATCAGGAACATACAAACCAACGCTCATCACAATCTCAGGATTATCAACCGTCCCGCGCAACAATCGATAAAAATGTATATTCAAATACACATTCCTTCTAGTCTCCAAACTGCTGTAGTCGGGAAGAGACAAGGATAATACCCAATACAATACAATATGTATTTTGCCATGTTCCTCGATCAAAATGCATCCATAAATAACTCACTATTTGAAAATGGGAATTAAATTGGGGTAGAGTGGGGTTCTAATCATTCTATCGTTCTTAAATATAGGCATACTTTGCTTACCATATAAATACTATTTACAAAACAAAAACAGTCGTGAAGCTTTACCTGGTGAAGACCGGCAGCTGGGCCCCCATGATGTGCAGGCGCGCCAGCAGCAGCGCTAGCGTGGCGCCCCCCAGGGCCGCCACCCGCCGGCCCGCCTCGCCCGCACCGCCGCCCTTGCTCGCCCCCGCCGCCCAGCCCCGCACGGCGCCGCCCGCGTCCCACACCCGCACCTGCGCCAAACCAGACTCGATCAAACAACAGTTAACAAAACGAACAAAGATACATGTCTTACGATATACCGGTATATAAGTATTTGTTGCTGGTATATATCAATGATATTAACAATTGTTTTTACAAGGCATTCCCGCGTTTCTCAGTATTTAACTAACTGAGATTCCCCGGGCACCATAAAGTCGCGTGTGTTGCGTGTTGTGGACCAGAATGGGGATTCACCCGGAGCAGAGGAATTACCAGACCTTAGATGTTGCTTCCAATGTCTTTGCTGTCATTTGGATTAAATCTCTTGGACTGTGCATTCTGTCGTACCAACTAAAATTGCGATATTTTTTTACTTTGTTATTTACCTATATAATCTAATAACATGCCAAAATACAAGGAAGTGTGGAAAAACTTTGAGTGTATTAAAATATACAACACGGGCAATAGGGCTAAATCCGACTAGCTAAATTCCGACTAGCTAAAAATAAAATATGTAAATATAATTTAAACCTGATAATATGAAATACTTACTTATAATCATCATTCCCTTTCCGCACCTAATGGTGCATAGGGCACTGCATTGGTACACCAATCTCAGCGTTTCATGATTATTTTTGTGACATATCAGTCTTACGCTTCAGGTACCAGTCCAGGGACTATGAAATATTCCGGTATGAAAACACCCTTGTAAATAAATATTTCACGTGAACCATGCCCACTACACCACGGGCCGACTAATACGTAGGTACTAAAGATCACAGTTATTTCATACACTGAAGGATGAAACATGGTGTGATAACACTGATAATTTTATCAAACGGCCCATCAACCATTTTGAACGAAACTGAAAGGCATAATAATTTTGATTACAACAGACCTCCAGGAGTTGAGGTGGCAATGTAATGGAAGGTTATTCGAAGGTTCCGCAAACATTGAGAAAGGGTTTTACCCCTCTGACCTCACTTCCGGGAATACAATTTAGGCACAAAGCTTGTAATAGGTTCGGGGAAGACAAAAGTTAATTTATTAAATGTTGTACAATTTATATCCCGGCCTACCGCGATCTTGACCCTTACAAAGTTCGACATTTTACATACAACGAAAGATACAGCCAACCTAATTTATAACGATGCTGCGAATAATGTTTGAGTAAATATTGCTTCAGCAGAAATGCTACAAAGGGTTACAGACGTAACCATTTTATCTGGAGCATTATGAAGGTACGACTAGAATAATCCTACATTGAATTCCATTGGGTTAAGTTAAATTATTATTTTGCATTGCATATAAAAATGTCGGTCTTAAAACAGCTTGTACCTAGTTAGGCAGATTACACGCAATAGAGAAATATCACATTGTTTTTTTTTAAGTTTTAAAGCAATTAAGGAATATAAAATACTGTACAGTAAAAAAAAAATATTACTTATTAGTAGCATAAAAATAAAAAATAAAATTGAATTTCCGCAAAAACGGTCATTCCATTGGTCACGCCCCTAAAAGTCACAATATATGTTTATTTGTTACTGACCATTTAAATGTGTTAAGAACATTCTCACAAATTTTGACGTCACAACTATCAAGGCCAAACAGATCGCGTTTTTATAGTGACGTATTAAAAAAAAAAATCTTAAATTTATGTGTGAAAACATTTCTCCACAATATCCATATTGATTTTGAAAATACAAATTATTATTCTAAATTAATTTTATAAAATTTTTATCAGTATTCAAAATATGTGATATTTCCCTATTCAGAGAAACCCTTCACAAGTAGAATCTAGGAATTGTGTGACGTTAATAAACTATTATATTTATAATTATTATTATTAACGTGTAACATTCACCGTTCTGCGTATATTTCTTCCATTTGTTGTTTGTTATAAAGTAAAAGAGTTGAAAACTTTATTTGTGAGGGTGAAATTTTGCCTAATTATTTCACCTACTACTTGGAAACACTTTTACTTTTTAACTTAGACCAGTTGGTAATAATTTTTATTCCAGTAAAATAGCTAAGTGCAGAGCCAATTCTAAAATACAAAATAAAAACATATTTTATTTTCGTACAACAATGAAGAAATAACTTACACAATAACTTACATATAATTAAATAAAAAAACTCCCGAAAAAGTTTTAACTAAAAAAATAAATTAATGAGTTTTTGCATAAACGAAATAAAATAAACTCTTTTATTTAAATTTGTTGCAACAGAGAGGGAAAAGCTTTTTGAGAAGGGAATATGGGAGTCTTGGCATTTACAGGGCTTATGACCTGTCATCGGCTGTTTTTTTTTGTATTTTTTTTTGTTTTTTACAATAAACATAAGAGGTAAAACTGAGTATAGTGTAATATAAAACAGAGAAAAGAAAATTTTCTGTAAAATATTAATTTTATAGTGATTGAAAAGGAAATAAAAAATATTTTAAAAAAATACATAAAAATATTCCTTATTATTAAAGGACAACAAAATATATCATATAAAAAAGGAGTTAATATCTTTAGTTTGAATCCAGGATAGTGCGTGTTTTTTAAAAGAAGGTAAATTTTGAAAGTTTGGGATCAACGAAATATTTTCAGTAAAGAAAGAATAAAAAAAAAATGGGCCTATAAAATATAGATTTAAGTGGCCACTTTACACACTGTGTAACATTCACCATTCTGCCTATGTTTGAACATCCACATTTCCTCACTTCTTCTATCTGTTGACTTTTGTGGTCATAAGCCCTGTAAATTCCTAGACTCCCATATTCCCTTCTCAAAAATGTTTTCCCTCTCTGTTGCAACTAATTTAAATTTGAACAACTCCCTAGGGAGGTAATCCAGCCAGTCTGCAAGCATTTGGACATACTCAAAACATTGTTGAATAAACTCTTTTATATTATGTCCTTAAACGAAGAATAAAAGATATTTTCTGTTTGTCTAAATATTTGTAGACAATATTGGGGTTTGGTAGTTTATCACAGCCTAATTTCTCACCGACACGGTCAAATTAGGGTTAATTGATTTTCATTGTGTAATTTTTTATTTTAATTTTTATTTAATATAATATAAAGTTACAACATGTTAACAAAAAGACGTAAAAGTACAAAAACAAAAAATAAAACGGAATACCACTCCAAAAAAGAAGCAACTTCTTGTGCTTGCTGTGGGACACACACATATACACGCACACTCACTCACACGCACATACACATACACATTCACCCACAGACATAATATAACATGGTGAAGAAAATTATGAAATAAGGTTTTCAAGTTACTTAACAAAAGAACTTCAAGTACTGTAGAAAAAACATTGAAAAAAAGAAAGAAAACAAAAAAAACAAAAAATTTTTTTTCGTTATTTTAGAAAACTTAAATATAATTTAAATGTTAAAAAGCAACATTTACTTATTATTATTTTTATTTTAGTGGCAGCTTACCTTTTGCGCTACAAAAAGTTCGTAAACGGCGCAAACTCCTGTCACCGTAATCCCCTGTTCCTTGCACAGCATGGCTGCAGCCACACACACCATCGTCAGGCCGAGGTATCTCCAACCTGCAATCCAAGCAGACACCCACATGACATTATTCTGTATACACGAGAACAAACCGAGAGAGTAAATTCCAAGTCTTGAGACATTAATGTCGCGTCATTATTTTTGACGGGTAAAATGTAGAGAAATGCGGGAAAATATATGTTGGACGTAGAAGAAACCTTTTATCATTAACAATACATCGACATTTGAATTTACTATTGACAATACATTTTGACATTCGTTATACGATGCGTCCTGGACTGATGTGACCGGCCGTTGTCAATTTGAAAATATTACATAAAAAAATTATCGACAAAAAACTTTTCAAGTCAATCTCTTATAAGTAAAAGTACTTGAAAAAAAATAAATTATTTTAGTCACAGCTATTATATTTGTTTGAGAAACCTTTAGATTAAGTTATTTATTTATTTATATATACGCCCAATGGACATTTTATGGACACATTTATACATAGAAAATTATTATAAAAAAGTTGAAAAACTCAATGGTTTATAGTAGACTTTGTGGGGTGGAAGCGGGAGAGAGGTGTGAATTTGATTCAGTGATCGTTTGAAAGAAGAAAACTTGTTATCAAAGAAATCAAGACTGGTATGTTTGTTGGCAGACCTAAGAATTCTGGGCATAGGGGAATGAAAACCATAGTTAGTTCTATGGTTATCGGTATAAAAGAGTAAGTTTTGTCTGAGGTTTCTAGTTGGGATATTTAATTTTGTTGAGTATAGTTAACTACGGTAATTAAAAAAACCTTATTGAATTTTTATTGCATTGTTTCAGCTAATAAAAACAAAAACAATTAAAAACAAAATAGATTTTTGGAAACATTTTTTTTTACATAAATGCTGATATGACTGGAAAAACGTCACGTTAAGAACATGTTGTTATTACTGATAATCATTCTACTGATGAAATTCCACAATACACTCCGAGGATGTTTTTATCTATCTATCATAGATTCCAAAAAACACTATCCCAAAAATGATCTGTAGAGGACCGTTTTTTTAAAACTCGGCGTTTGCTTGAAACGTATTTTTTTAGGAGAGGCTTTTTTATGATTCGCGTCAAATAGTGTGAATAATCTTCTAATTAACATATCACAACAGAGATGAAGAACATTTAAGAGAAGGTAATATAGAAGTCCAGGCATCTACAGGGCTTATGACCTGTCAATGGCTGGTTTAAGTGGCCACTTTACACACTGTGTAACATTCACCAATCTGCCTATATTTGAACATCTATATTCCTTCAATTCTTTCATCTGTTGATGTTTGTGAAGTTAAAGAGCTGAAACCTTTATTTGTGCAGGTGAGATTCAACTAATTGAATTATTTCACCTACATACTAGGCAACGCCTGAAAATATTATTTTTTCTATTTCTATACTTCTTCATGGACCAGGTATAATCTTCTTTTGGTGATTAATATTCTTTTTAAAAATAAAAACTTACATATAACTAAGCCTGAAGGCAATCTAGTATATAATTTACATATAGTTTATTCTTTTCTTTTATATTTAATTAGCTCCTGACATACATTATTGAAATTAAGGATCAATATACGCGACAAAATATCGTGTTTTGAAAAAAAACAATAGGATCATAATTTTTAAACTGTTTTTTAGCGCTTTTTCTTGAGTTTTTTCAGGTTATCGATGCGTCTCGATACTGGCATTAAATAACAATTTGATATAGTTTATAATTTTATAGTTTACAAGTTTTTATATGGTTTAAAGGTTTTTAATTTCCTTTTATATTTAATTAGCACCTAACATAAATTATTGAAATTTGGGACGGCAAAATATCGTGTTTTGAAAAAAAACAGTAAGACTATCATAATTTTTATACTGGTTTTTAGCGTTTAGTTTTTTTCAGGTAATCGATGCGTCTCGATACTGGCATTAAATAATCATTTAAAAAAAAACAAATCGCCAAGTGGAGAGAATATCGTGTTTTGACTAAAACTATCCTCGATTGGGCGTGGATAGAGAAGAGAGGATGAGAGTGAATGAAGTAATATTTTTGTCAAAATAGGAAATGGTGTTGTATCATCATTATTTTTTCACGCAATTTATTTTGTCCATGACGAAAACGCAACCATTATTTAATATCAAACATTTTTTGGTGCAACTGACCGTATATGGGTTTTTAGAAATAATTTTACGGAGCAACTCAACTTTGGTTGCTTTATTTTGTTTCGAAATCAATATAAAACATTTAAAATTTTAAATAAGATATAGACTTGCAGTGCATTCGAACGTTTAAAAAGACCATGTCACATTTGAATTATTTATATGAAAACATTTTGTTACTCACACATAAGAAAAGCGCGTAAAAGATTTTAATGGACGGTAATGCGAACTTAAATGCGTGTTACTTATACAAGCCATCAAACATGTTCTCATGAAAAGTCAAGTTACGGAACTAAAAGCGACATTTCGTGGATTCGTTTGGGAGTCACTATATCCCCAGGGCCAACATTTATCTTTAATTTTATATACAAAGTAAAATTCAGTTTTCTGTATGAAAAGCGGAATATGCATACATTTTTTTCTTTTAAACATGTTCAATGACAGGTTACCAATGAAGGTACTTTAAATGTTCATGCAAATATACTCAATTTTGTACACACATATCGATTTTTCTTTATAGACCAGTCGAATGTAACTCGGTTAACTTCCCATTGTAATGGGGCCCAGAAGGGGTGTTGTAAGGCGGCTTTTTAGTGCGTATACTAATGACACGGATTGATATACATACTTATAAATTTGCTGAATATATTTGCATCTTCCTTCTTCCTCCAGTCATTTGTCATTTTAAAAATATTAAGAAGAAATTTTACCGTAACCGAGACGTTTTATTTAGTATTCGGTTCACTTCAAGCGATTGTTATTGCGAGCAATAACGAAATTTTATAATGAGGAAATTCGGTGGTAATTTTATTTGTGAATAGACTACACTAAGCCATTTTCAAAAATATTTTTATGTATCGTTTTATCATCGCTATGATTTTAAACAGTTTTGTAATTTTGAAATTACACCCCCCGTGACGTCACGAGTCACAAGTCACAAACCGGTGAGTTTTCCTGACCTTTAAAATTACAATAAATAAATAAATTTTGAAATTACGACCCCCGTGACGTCACGAATCATGAGTTTTCCTGACATTTAAAACGAGAACTCCGTACCATTCAAAACACGCTTAACATGGCAACGCGGAAGCTGGAAATCTATCACAATACATAATTAATTGGCTATTTTAAATTGTGAACCTGTGAGATTTTAAAGAAATTAAAAAAAATAGTCAAAAACTTATTAAAGACAGCAAGTGAAACTTAAGTGTGCACATAAATATACTTTATTTTTCATTTAGTTTTAAACTATGTACTTGCATTTTAAATTATTATTTTTTTAAATGTATTGTAACCCGCAGACAAACTTCAGCTTTGCGGGAGCAAAAATACAATTATATGTGTTACTTATTTGTTAAAATTAATAAAACTTTTTTAAAAAAGTAGTTCATTTGTATTAAAACGTATTTTAATTCGTTTTTTCATATATTTCCTAAACCTTTGCAGTACAATGAGATGCTTCAACTTTTACCGCGTGTAAGAAAAAAAAATCAAATTTCCTGTAGCACCAAACTTCCACATTTGACATTAAAATATAATGCGAAACGGTTTTAAATGCTTTCATCGCGACTCGAGCATTTTCCGTGAATTGTAATTTAAAATATTCCTCGTTACATTTTTTCACAAAAATTCAGTAAATATGGACAAAATATTTAAATAGGCACGTGAGAGAAAAAACATCTGGTTACATAGGGCCTTAATATTTCAATGGCCTGTAAATGTATCTTCTTTGTTATTTAAACGCATATTTAGAATTCGGAGAATTACTTAAGGGTATAGTAGTATCCATTAATGTTTCAATAGTCCATAAAACGTAATCCGGTAATAGAAATGAACAATACAAATGGCCGGGAGCAATATTTGTATAATCGATTGAGAGGTTGAATTTCAGATAGTGTTGTCATCGTGAAATGGAGCGGACATTACGATTGATTTATTTTTTCGATTTGAGAAGACCAAAGTAAAATAAGGAGAACGCGTATCAATTTTTTCAAACGCGTATCAATTATCAAATTTTTTATTATTATATTTTTTTGTTTTTTTTACAATATACACAAGAGGTAAAACAGAGTATTAAAAAAATAAAGGATAATTTCATTGCAATGAAATACATATTAACGGTAAAAATAGTAAACAAAAATCCCACAAAGGCATGGCCTGTTCGTGGATATACAAGAAATGTTTATGATTTTTTTGCTCCTATAATAAACAGACAGGTATAATATTTTTGTGTAAAGAGAAAAGAAAATATTCTGTAAAAGATCAGAAGGTACTTTTTTATTTTAGTAATTAAAAAAGGAAATAAAAAATATAAAAAAAACATTAAAATATTCCTTATTATTAAAGGGCATCAAAATATATAATAGAAAAAAAGAGTTAATATCTTTAGTTTGAATCCAGGATAGTGCGTGTTTTTTTAAAAGAAGGAAAATTGAGATTTTTTTGTGCAAATGATGTATTTAAATCTATGTAGGAGTGCGGTGCAAATGGAGTTGAAGATTAAACCGTATTATAAAATCGCACCCTGGGAATAATAGTGGCACAACTCGAAAAACTCATTTATACACAAACCCACGATATTTTTTTCTGTTTTTAGTGGCCTCGGTCCTGAGTAGGTTAACTCATGTGTGGCTATGCGGTAACGGATGTCTACCTCGGGTAAAAAACATTTAATAACTCTGTTATTTTTTTAAATAACCAACTCATATTTTTTGTAATCCTTATATGGACTTTTTTACACCAAAATAAGGAAACATTTTTATAAAAAATGCACGGGCTTTTTCTATAAAAAACAGTTTCTTCATTTTGTAAAATAAATTAAAACAAACGAAAGAGATGCCAGTATTATAAGTGGTTTATTAAATGTTATAAGAAAGAGCACGAGAATATAGCATATCAGAAGACCGACAAGGACACTATTCGTTAGGGGCGGAGCTTGAGTGACCGAGAAAACAATACCGAAAGAGCACGATACAGAATTATACCACTTATGGGACAGAGAACACATCAGTCGCGTGAAGTTTTTTGTAGTATACTGAGCTGACGCTGTATTTAACACACCGTGTTCCCGAAATGTTTCTACAATTTATTCACAATTTATCTGATTTAAATTATTTTTTGACAATTCTTGATGGAATTTCATTGTAATGATGTAATATTTACATACATTTACATATAAGTTATTAATCAAAAATACTTGGTACACTTCCACTCATTTCCACACTTAAGATAATATTTTGATTTCTATAAATCATCCTTACATTGTATAATATTCGCCAGTCTGAAGATGTCCATTAGAGGATGAAAGCGCTAATTGGTCAAACAAATAAGTGGAAGTGTACCCAAGGAAGTGTGCAAAGTTATTTCATTTAAAGTGTTCAAAAAAATTGTTCGTAACTAGTTTTAAAAAACGTGTTTACGTTGTCATTTTTGTGTATGTTTAATTATGATTTGATTATATCACGTATTACGTACTATTATTTTATTTCTTACAAGTTTTTTTTGCTAATTTTTTAGGTTTTATTTCAATATTATTCTAAGAATATGTTTTAACAGCGTTTTTATTTATTCTAATAAAATCTAGTATTTATTTGCAATAAAAAATTTATATTCTTTTTTGCATTCAAATAAGAGTTGTATTAGCATAGCATACTTTCTAGTCTCCCGGTTGATCTATTTCCGCTAAATTCAGTCGTAAGTGTAATTCGGAATTTAGTCGACAACCAGACGCGGGCGGTAGCGCTTGCTGGCGAGATTTTAAAAGGAATGAACACAATTTCTAACTTTATTTTGCATAAATATGCTTTAATTTTATATTTTTTATGTAACATCTTTGAATAAAGATCATTTTTAACACATACCATTGTAAATAATTTGGTATTTTAGCTTACATTTCAAAATATCTCGACTTATGCTTGTGGTCACATTGTGTTACACCACCGGCTGCAAAGGGATTATTCAGCACAGTCTTTTAAGAGTTAATAAGGCGAGATAGCACATTGGCTTGGGGACACTACTTTTATTTTTTAGAAAAGCGCATAAATACTCGGTTCTTTCAGTTAAACGTCCCTGTATTTTCCTTGTTTCTTGGCGGGGCGCGGTGCAATGGCCGGTTATGACGGAGATGAAAGGGTAGGGCGGAATGGAGAAGTTTGCGAGATGAGTAAAGGTGATGGCTCCATTGCCGGAGCAATCTCTGAATGGTCCCCTTAGGGATTGGAGACGGGGACGGGGACGGAATAGAGGAAGGAAACATTCCCATATTTCGCAAGCGGGATAAGCGTAAGGGGACACCGAGGGAGCGAGTTGTTCCGAGTTCTAACTAAACAGTTTTATACTTCGTAGAAGTTTTGTTTATCAGGAGCGTTTCAAGTCAAATATGACACATGTCGTCATATCCCTCAGCATTTAGCGGTGCATAGCCCACTGTTCCGGCATACCAAATCATTCGTAATAATCAGAAACCCGATAAATCAACAGAAGCTCCCCATTCTTAAAAGCGTTTTTGTATACATATATATTTTTTTCTCTGTGTGAGAAAAGGTTTTTGGCTTATGTATTATTGAGTTATAAAGGTGCTAAACTTGCTTGGTTTCTTTGTTGTTCTTAAAATGTGTTTTTTTTTAAAGTTAATAAGTCCTAAATAGGAAAATATCACGTTTTTTATTATTTACATCATTTTCAAAGTAATAAAGGTCTATGAAATACTGTCCAGCAAAATTTTTTTTTTTTTAATTTGTAATTTGAATTCCCGAAAAACGGTCATTCCATTGGCCACGCCCCTAATACGTCACGATTGATATTTATTTATTCCTGACTATTCAAATTTATTTAGAACATTGTCACGAATTTTGACGTCACAATTATCAGGGCCAAACATGCCACGTTTTTCTAGCGACGTATTTTATTATTATTATTTTTTTAAAAATATTTATGTATTGAAACATTTCTCCATAATATTCATATTGATTTGAGAGATGAACCTTTCGTAGTAAATTGGTAGAATTTTATATTTCTATTGTTAATTAATCAAATATACAAACGTACAATCGCAACAAATATTGGAAAATCAAATCCTACCATTTAATATAATATTAATCATCACATCTAAGTGAGGTAATTCAGCGGTTATTTTCAATTGTTGATTCACTATCAAACTAAGCCAATTTTTTATTTGTACGTATCGTATTATCACCGCTATGATTATTTAAAGTTTTGTAATTTCTCTGTCAGTGACGTCACAAGTTTTATTCGGTGAGTTCTACTGATCGGTGAGTTGGCTTCCCGGAAACCGGAAATTTTTCACAACACTCTATCAATGGTTGATTCGGAAGAACTTGGGACGTAGTCCATTTTTATAAAAAAAATTTTTTTTTTATTTCATACATTTTCGAGATACTTTACTGTACAATTGAATGCTCTAATTTTTATCGCATAAAAAAAATGTTTTTTCCAATTTTCCGTAGAACTGAAGTTATTCATTCACACAAATAAAATTGTTGACATAGAATCTCTTTCTTCAATAATATGTATGGAGTTTGTATTCCTTGCGAATAGTTTAGCTAACTTTCCTCCATGCGCAGCTGACTGAGAGTCCCCCAGGACTCTATAACAGCTGCGGGTCGATGGTGGGCTTTAGGATGCCCTTGATGAGAATCTCTTTCAGTCTAGCGTAATTTACAAATTTTAAATTCAACACAAGAAATAATTAATTATTTGACCTATTGATATGACTACTTTACATCACTAAAAATATAATTTCAAACTTTAACATGGGCGATGTATCCAATATAATGGAATACATTTCCAACAAAAAAAAAGTTAATAAAAAATAATTCAAAAATAATAGTTATGCTGTAAATTTAAAAAATAAAGGCACATAAACCAAAACGTAGGCATCTAAAATGCTTAAAATATTAAGAAAAATACTGATATCTATCTATCTTTGCATATTTTGATATTTTCTCTTTAGAAATGGGTATAAATACAATAAAAAATATATAAATACAAGAATATAGAAATTAATATAAAAAATGCATGACCATTGTGACGTCATTTAAATAAAAAAAATATTTATATACATATATCCATGAATCTTAGAAGAATTTTCAGGAAGATTTCAGAGTTCAGTGGATGGTTTTGTAAAGTTGATTGTAAAAAGATAAACTTCGTATAAGTTCTATATGAATGTCGCATTTGGAATTTTAAGTTTTTCTTTAAGCCGTTTTACTAGAGATAAAATGTTCCTTTATAACCTATTGACGAAATCATCTAAAGCCCAGAGACAGAAGTTTGCGGGTTTATTTTTCAATCACATAAGTATCAATATTTAAAAATAAACAGAAAATTTAAAATATCGTTTGATTTTTTAAATATAAATATTTGCTTCACATAAATTAAATTTTGAACATGCATTAGTAGGCCATAAGATAAATTAAAAGTAGGCAAATATGGATGTCAATATTACGATAAGGAAAATAATATTTGTTGATATAAAATAATCGAGTGGTAATATCAAGTTGTATACAAAAGCTCGTCTAGTATAAACGGGGAGCTAGAAGCTTACAGCCGAAGTGAAATCGTACTAACATTCCCTAAGGGAGAGAAAACCGTCGGTATGTTTCAGTCGATTAACACGAAACTGTTGGATCCAGTACCCGAGCCTCTCTCGGGACTCGACCCAAGGTCCCGCAGGAACACGTTGCCATGTAGTGTACAGTAGCTACAGATAATATTAGTCACGCGGAATAAAAACTCAATCCCGTTAGTTTTCCCTCAGCGAGGGCGGCCGGCGTAGCCATAAATGCAAATCATATTTGTTAGAATATATTTCATTTCAGGTGGGATTAAGGGCGATGGTGGCGCCATGTTAACATACCTCCTATAATTATGATTGCTTAATACACCTTTCCCCAAATATAAACACGCTAAGCTGAATAATTTTTACCATTCCCCGCATAATATATAGGTGAACGCGTTACCGCGAACAAATATTATCATTTAACCGAATTAATAAACACACCCACCAATAATGTCTGTGAAAATATGGAAATGTACAAAAGATACCCGGAAATCATGCGGATAAATGTGATAAGTGAAATGGAATCGTAGGTAATTGGAAATAAATGTATTGCTGCTATAAACTAGATATGTAAAAAAAATCGATGTAATTGTGTACGGGAACGCGAACGCGAACGTTTTTTTTATTTAATAATTGGTTTTTCTTTTTTTTGGAATTTCATAAATTTAATGTAATAGGAAAATAAATTAACGAACAAACATGTATTGATAGGTGTTAGGATGTTGAGAAAAAGAGGAAAATTGCCAGCTTTAAACAGAAACGAATAAATATCGCAATGAAACTTACCGTAAAAACCCGAATTTATAAACATAAATAGTAGGAAAGTTTGCGTAGAAAAGTTAGCGTGAAAGCCGTTATTAAATGAAAAATGCCAAGTGCAAATTGAGGGAATTGCTTCGCGGTTATAATTACAACGCGCGTAATACACAACACGTCAAACAGCCCTATGAACGAAGAAATACGCGACTATTATTCCAAAAATATAAATTATCCGCTAAATCAGAAAAGTCACGGAATTCTGCGAAATAATTTTCCATTTTGCTTTACTCAGGCAGCTCGGCTAGGAACCGCCAAACAGGCCATGGGGAAGTTGGAAACAGGAAAGAGAGGTGTAAATATAAATTAAGGTGATGGAAAATACGTTAACTATGTACAAAGGGCTGTACGCGTGCGAGTTGCGCTGGAACACTTTCTTCCTCTGTAGGCTCTGTTCGAATTTCAGAACGAGTCGTCGTAACCAAAATCAATCAATATTTCTAATTACATTCTGATTAGATAGGGGAATTTGAGGGCACCACATAAATGACATGTCATTTGGATGATTGTTTATCAAATCACGATAATGAAGTGTGGCACACATAAATATTGCGGAAATACATAGAAGTATCCGAAAATAGTAATTCCATCGGGAGTTCAAACGAAAACGCCCGTACTTCAAATATTGGTCAATAAAAAACCCAGTAACGTAAACTATTAATACACGCCGAAATCTCTAAATAACATTTTGGTATTTTCCCGAACCGAGGCTGTTTGCTTGCCAAGACCCTCGGCAATTTCCAGCCCGCGAACGGGCCGAAAAAACATATTACCGATTTTCAATTGAAGACAAACAATCTGCCGATGCTCACAAATATTATCAGCGGAAGCGACGGCGGGAACGATGTGACGTCGGAGTTGCCTCCCGCGTTGTAAAATGGCGGGTGAAAATAAAAACAATACGGCGGCGGCGCCGAGGCGGAATCTCTATCATGCTCGGAGACGTTCATAAATGAAACGTTTTTACGACGTTGGTGTTGGGAAAATCTCGGAAAGAACCAGCGAGTGCACAAAAGGGCGCAATTTGTTTCTCGTGTAAGGGTTGATACCATCTTACGTAGGTGAGTCGTGACGTGCGTCGCGCATCACGGAGCTTGACGAAGGAAATATGACGAGATAGCTAGTAATGAACACGAAAGAAGAGACGCTAGTCAGCGTCGTGATACAATTAATACACAAAATGATGTACATTTTACAAGTTGTAAAGACAGGAAAAACTCAATGTATACATTTAAAAAATACATCGCTCCATGAGAGCGGTTAGGTTCACCTGCACGAGAACTTTATTAGTACGTTTATACAAATAGTACCGCCAGTATTTGCTCATTTGCAAATTCTTGTACTCCGACAGAATTTCGGTCCACACAGACTGTTAGAGTAGTATTATGGAAGGATTTTCGAACATTTTAAACCTTGTATGCATAACGTAAAATTAAGACCATCAAACAATAGAATTTGCTATTGTTTGATGAGTACGGGGGTCGAAAATAAATAAAATAGATTCTTTCACTAAATGTTATTAAATATTTTATAACCACTTTTTGACTTTTTAAAAAATTTCTCCGAATTCGATAATCTTCTAATCAATTTTAACCATCACTTTAAAAAAATATAAAGGAGTTAAAATCTTACATACGAATAATAAAGGATTAAAAATAATGAATATGGAAATATTTCACATAAGGAAAGCTTTGATTAATAATCAAACAACCTTTCAATATAGCCCATTATACGATGTTTCATTGTAATGGTCACGCCCCTCCTTTATACACATTGCACTCACGCCCCTCCCTTTATACACTCCGTCTTTTTTCATGTATTTTTGACACAGCATCAAACATTATTATAACTTAATCAGTGCATATAAGGGTTGCCTACTAAAATTCATGGCACGATGGTTTTATATTTTTGTGCAACAACTATGGTGGAGGTGTATAGTGGGTTTTGCATGTTGGTTTGATTGGAGTCCTGACAGAAGAGACGGGTATGTATCGAAACCGGTAGACATAGAAAAGTAGGTAAGTGGTTATATACAAATATTTAATAACATTAAGTAAAATGTTTGACAACAAAGTTAATGCTTTAAATATTATCAATATTTTAAGTTTATCAATTTTTGTAAATTTTCGTAGACAAGGACTGGATGCAACTTCTTGGGGAGCTGTTAACATTAACATATTATAACAGAGATGAATAACATTTAAGAGAAGGTAATAAGAAGTCTAGGCATCTACATGGCTTATAACCTGTCATTGGTTGGTTTAAGTGGCCACTTTACACACTGTGTAACATTCATCATTCTGCCCATATTTGAACATCTATATTCCTTTAATTCTTTCATCTATTGATGTTTGTGATCTGCATGGGTACACCAATTGCAACTTATCTTGATCATTTTTGTTACATGAAGGTAAGATGATCAGTCTTACGCTTTAGGTGCCAGTCCAAGGCCTATGAAATATTTATTGAATTAAAACTTCAAGTATACCCAATATGTATGCAAACTATAAACATATATCAAAAGTTACATAAAATAAAATAATTTAAAAAATAAAATAATAAAATAACAGCCGTTTTTTCATTGCGAGATAAGGCATTGCACATATTAACTTTAATATATACAAAAAAAAAGTACATTATGTTATACATGTTAAATTATGAGGAATGTAGGATTAGATAATGAGTTTGGAAGAAAAGAGGAACCAAGGAAATAAAAAGGGATAAAAATATATTTATTTTTAAAAAAAGTAAAAAGTAAAAGTAAAAGTTCAGGATTCTGGGGATATATAATAATGTTTGAGGTGTGGCTTGAAGGTTATTCTAGTGTTAAAACATCGTTTTAAATAAATATTTTACATCAGCCATGTTGAGAATCGAATACGACACCTTTTGCATGGCAGGCAAACGCGCTGACCACTACATCACGAGGCCAACAAACTTATTTCATTTTACTATCGGTGCCCATTTTTAAATTCGAAAAAAAGACAACTTAATTCAAAAATAAAACCTACACAAATAACTAGATATTCTAACTTTAAATCTAAAACCCTCGGATCCAGTAGCATTTGGTGTCATTTTCATTTATACTCTGGAGTGGATAAAGTGATCTTGACGTCGAGGGTCGTTCTGCAGCTAGACAAATGAGAGCAATTTGATATTCCGGGAGACATCCCAAAACATGGTAACATGATGGGACAGATGTGATGGCGCGGTAGACAAAGGCCAGCCGCCGCGCGCCCCGTCACCCCACTCTATCGGCCGCAGATAATTGTGATGTTTTCGCCTAACAGGGGGTGGAGCGTGAAAGATAACGAGGGCAGAGGGAGGAAGAAAGAAGATTCGAGAATTCCTAGGAAAGAGACTACACCGACATACATCATTACAAATACGAGTACCCGAACAAGCAAAATATTTCATAAAAGTTCAACTTCAAATACGATTATTGATTAATTGATAACAATTACTAAATTATTACAAGATGCTATCACCAGAATCATCAATGAAGAAGTTCAGCGCTACGGGAAATTGGAGACAAAATGTTTTAAAAATTAAGACGTTTGCTCAAATTACGGTTATTAACAAAAAGGTTTTTGTATAAGTGATGGTTTTTAATTTTTCATAATATGTAATATGTAATGTTTTTCAAGTAAAATTATTGTTAATGTAGGTTAAGTGTAAATAATCTATGTAATTTATAAGAACCTGCTGACGAGTTGTATGAATGCAACTCAGCAGGACTTTAGTTTAAGACTATTTTGTAAATATTTTTGAAAAATAAATAATTTAAAAAAAGCATCCAATTGCACAGCGAAGTTTCTCGAAAATGCACGAAAAAAATAATAAAAATGAAGAAGTTTAAAAATTGGAAAATTGTTTTCAGGCGTTGCCTGAAATGATTCAGTCAAATGAATCTCTTCTCAACAATAAAGGTTTCAGCTCTTTAACTTCACTAAAATCAACAAATGGTTGAATTTAATTTAATTTAATGAATTTGATGTTCAAACATAGGCAAAATGGTGCATGTTACACAGTGTGTAAAGTGGCCATTTAAACCAGCCAATGGCAGTTCATAAGCCCAGTAAATGCTTAAACTTCCATATTCCCTACTTTAAGGTATTCTCCATCCCTGTTGTAATTTGTTAATCTTAATGACTCCCGAGGGGGTGAAATCCAGTCTTTTGTCTACGGGCATTTGGACAAACTCAAATATTGTAATAAAACCGAAGTACTTTGAACGGCGTTACTAGTTCCTTCGAATCAACCAATAATGGAGTGTTGTGATGAGTATCCGGTTTACGGGAAGCCAATTCACTAATCAGCAGAACCCACTGAAGAGAACTTGTGACGTCACACGCGGAGTAATTTCAAAATAACAAAACTTTAAAATATCACATGATACATTGTATCATAATTATACATTGTATCATAATATAAAAATTGGCTTATTTTGATAGTTTATAAATAAATAAAAAAATAAAAAAACCACTAAACTTCCCCATTCTCTACCTAGGGATATAATTACAAGCATTATTATTATTTTCTATCAAGAACGACAATATTATTAGCATAAGTAACATTGTTACGTGTCCTGGCGGATGAAGAATACGGTTCTGTGTGTTTAATGGAACGAGAACCCAGGATGAGTATAAAGACTCGATGGTTACTCTTAAGTAATAATCCCGAAAAAGGAAATCACTATGTCTACAAATAGCTATATTTCCGCGAGGACTCCGCGGTGTAGAGGTTAAGACGCTTGACTCACGCACGTAAGGTTCCGGATTCGATTCCTGGTGAGAACGTGCACTTTGGTGTTAGCCTGCAATGGCATGTGTCCTACTGGACATTGGTTTCGAATGTCTAACGACTTTAAAAATATGAAAACATTAACACCGCTTTATAAAATATATGTGAGAAGTCAGTTAGAATATGCTTAAAATATATGGAATCACTAATATAAAATATAAATAAAATAGAAAGGATACGTAAAGAACAAATATTGCACACCAAATGCATTTTAAACCCCGGAATATAGAAGAGTCAGATCAAATATTCCTATTTATTTACATATATATAAATATTTATTTGCACTTCTTGAAATATTTAACTACAAGAAAGTCGCAAACTTTAAAGCAGTTTGCACTCACTTAAAATATTGCAGAATGTTAAGCAAACATTAGTCCAGAGCTTACTTTTCCCACTTCTTGATTATGCAGATGTCTGTTACCCAGATGCTAATTCTGAACTGCTTGATAAATTGGAACGATTTCATAATGTTTGTGTACGTTATATCTTTAATCATCGCAATTTTGACCACTCAACCGAATACCGCACGCAACTACACTGGCTCAGTATCAGGCATAGAAGAAACATTCACATTCTATCACTTCTTCGCAATATTTTGAATAATCCCACTTCACCCGTTTATCTGAGAGAGCTCTTCCAACCTCTATCACAGCATGGACTATCTCTTCGTTGTAGTAACGAGAGAACATTTTTAATACCCCTTCACCGCTCTACTTTTCTTGCCTCCTCTTTCGCAGTAGTACCTGCTTGATTGTGGAATAATCTACCCACTAATGTTAGAGACGCCCTTTCTTTATTTACATTGAAATTAAAATTCAAATGTCACTATCTAAATGTTTAAGTTGTTATTTTCTCCTTTTTCTTTCCATCCTATCACCTCTCCTCTCCTCTCCTTTCTTCATAGTATAGAGTTGATTTTTGTTTTTAATTTTAGTATAAAATTAAAAGTGTTAATTTTTTAATTTTTTTTTTATATAAAATTGTTTTCTGTTATAATATGTTCATGTAATTTTCTCAAACTTAATGTTTTGGGAAGAAATTGTCTTAAAGGAATATGCCCGCCCTTATATGTGTATAAATTGTATGTGAATGTAAAGTGTAAAATAAATAAATAAGATTAACGCTTTAAATATTAATAATAAAGAAGAAGTCGTTGAAAATAAAATATTCATCTTTTGTCGTCGGAACTACAAGAAAGATAATAATGCAGACGATATAATACATAACGAAGCTTGAGAGAAGACCGCACAACTTTTCGGCGTTTGTCTACGTTATGTCACCATTTGTCATAATTGCCGTGATATATTTCCTTTTCCAGGGATATGTTTTTATTCCGCACAAGAAACGGAAGTCTTTCAACTTAAGTGCTGACGGGGTGGAAGGAGATTTCACACGGGGAGAATAAAGATTAAAGCTTCTAAATATGCTCCGTGTTTGCTTTGTGGCTATATTCTCATGAATACGTTTGTATTATGTACACTTCATACTACATACAGTCCAAAGACACAAGGAAAGGTGGTAAATATGCAGTAGTCACGCAGATTTACAAAATATTATATTCATACCTCTGCCACCACTTATTCATGATTGAATTATAATTTGGAAAAAAATTTTTTTTAACAATACATTATAATTTTTATGCGGGGAGACAAGTATGAAATCGGTTTCCTTTTTTTTTTTTTTAATTTTGAAAATTTCATCGATAAACCATTAAACATACATTTAACAATATATTTTTTCTTTTGAAATTCACATTCTACTGTTAATGATACTATTTTTAAAATCTTTTGTAAAGGTTGTCTTGAGTTTTTTGCCTCGTTTTGTCTGGTAGTTTATCGTATAATTTTAGTCCATGGTTTATTAGTCTCGACTGTCCTTGTCTCGTTTAAGGAGGTTGTATATGATATTTTTCTGATATTCTCGTATTGTGTCCACGTTTACTACAATTTTTTACAAGTTTTAGTTTTTCGTCTACACTTACATCAGTGGCTAATTTATGAATAAATTTTAAGGATTCTAGTTCAAAGAGTTCAGTTACAATTAATTGCTTAGTTTGTTTAAAAAGTTGTTAGGTTGCTGTTAGATAGGGTAGGTCACATACTAACTTTCATATATTATTTTGCTGCTTTTGTAGTCTGTTTATGTCATTTTGATTTCCTGTTCCCCATATAAGTTGCATAAAACATATTTTAGTTTTTACATAAGCTTCGTACATTAGAATTTTTTCCGTTTTTTGAACAAAGTTTTTGATTTAAAAAAAAGAGTCGATAATGTCGCAACTTTGCTAATTAAATTGTTGATATGAATTTTCCATGTCAATTGTCGGTCCAATTGTTAGTCCTAAGTATTAAACATGTTCAATTTCAAATCATATTACCTGGAAGCGTTAACGGAAAACGTAGTGTACGAAGAAGACGAATATCCTGGATTAAAAACTCGAGAGAGGTCCCACTGTGGAGCGGCACCATAGAAGGATGTGTATTTTACGTCCAAAATTTTATTTCATTTACAAACATATTAACACTTGTGAGTTGTTACTTGTTCCTATAACGAGTAAAATATCTTTATTCGTAGGAGCTTGTAATAATATCTGTACCTCAAAGGATAAACCACGGAGTCACATTGCACGAAATGTTCAGGAAACTACCCTTTGCGTCAAATGTAATTTTTTTATATCCCGAAAAAGGAAATCGAGTGAAAATAGGTCCGCCTTCTAGTGTAGTGGTTTGAGCGTTCACGTACCATGCTGTCAGATTCAATTCTTGACAGGATCAATGTGAAATATTTGTTCAAAATGTGATTCTATATTGCAATAGTTTACTGTCCTTGGATGTGAAGCGTAAGCCCTTAATTTGCATGTTAAAAATAAATTATGCAGAAACGCTGTGATCGAAGTATCAATGCAGTGCTCTTTCCAACATTGCGTGTGAGGAAAGAAATGAAGATGATGTTTTTTATGAACAACTTTATGATATTTACGCTTATTCAGTAGGTACGTAACAAACGAATAGGAAAAATGTTTAATGATTCTATTTAGATATTAAATTAAATGCGACAGTATAGCCATGTAATGCCGCACCGCAAGACAATATGGCCGCACAAGAAGGCCGTAATGTTTAACAGATTCAGAGGGGATGAAATGAAAAACAAACAATATTACGTACAGCCTCCGAAGCAGGGTTTTCATTTCCTGTCGGGAAGACCGGCCGGAGTAGGTGATTCGTTGTAATTATTTATGTAGTCACCGAGAAAAATAAACCAGGTGAATACAAAATATCCAACCCGTGTAATATGCACATTGCACATGGGCACGGTGAAACAAAGATAAATTATCTAAAATTCAAAAGTGACAGTTAAAAAGATTGTACCTACAGCGGAATATTTAAATGAAACAATATTGCAATTCATAATTTCATCATTCCCTTTCAGCATCTAGTGGTAGGGCACTGAATTAATAAACCAAATGAAGCGTATTTCGATCATCTGTGATATGAAGATAAGGTGATCGGTCCTACGCTTCAGGTGCCAGCCCGGGAACAATGAAATATTGCAGTTCGAACAACCTTTAAAATAAATATTTCACGTTTATCCTGCCAGTAATAGAACCCGAGAATGGTAGGCGAACGCACCAACTACCACACAACGAGGCGGACTTATCTCCACTCGATTTATTCAGCACTTTCACCGGAGATCAGCTATCGAGTCAAAAACATTCGTCCCGGGTTCAGGTTCTATTTATTTGAAATTACTTGTGAAAAATTAAATAACACTGTTTTGAGTATGTCCAAATGCTTGCAGACTGGCTGAATTTTCTCCCTAGGTCGTTGCTCATATTTAAATTTATTGCAACAGAGGAAAAACATTTTTGAGAAGGGAATATGGGAGTCTAGGCATGATAAAGGTTTAAGCTCTTTTACTTCACAAAAGTCAACAGATGAAAGAGTTGAAGAAATGTGAATGTTCAAACATAGGCAGACTGGTGAATGTGTGTAAAGTGGCCACTTAAACCAGCCAATGACAGGTCGTAAGCCCTGTAAATACCTAGACTCCCATATTCCCTTCTCAAAAATGTTTTCTCTCTATAGATTGCAATCTCTATAGAGATTGCAATAGTGCAATAAATTTGAAAATTAAATACCTTGACACAAAAAAAAAATATTACCTGAAGTACGAAAAAAACTGTGGCAGTTAAAAAAATCATATATATTGAATTGCAAGGGTATGTAAAGCGCTAAAGATGCTTCAGTGATAAATCCTATATAACGTCGAATTATTTAATTTGAAATAAGTCCAAATATTTTAAGTACTGGATTAAAGCCATAAGCTCAGTGACTGACTAGACATTTACATTCTCTAATCAAAGATAATATTCTCCATCTCTATCGAATTATATTTTCGTTAAAATATGTTTTTTTACAACCGCAGAAAATTCGGAGGTTTGTTGCCACCTAACTTTAATTTTAAGTGAGGGGATGAAAAACATAACAAAAAATAAATCTATAGGGAAATAGGGATTCTGTTTTGTAGATATGC